>NC_084616.1:40713519-40838519 GCF_033978795.1 Nerophis ophidion | reverse complement strand
AATTACAAGAGTCTCAAAGGGCCACAACGACACTCTCTGCTCAGATCCCACATCCAGGCAAGAAAAAACTTAACCCAATGGGATAACAATGAAAAAACCTTGGAGGGGACCGCAGATGTGGTATCATCCAAAACTAAAATAAATTATCGAACAACAGAAGAATACGTGATTATTACGTTTTAACAGAAGTGTAGATTGAAACATGTTAAAAGAAAAAGTAAGCAGATATTAACAGTAAATGAACAAGTAGATAAATAATTCATTTTTTACCCCTTGTATTTAATAATTAAAAACAATAATTAAATGATAAATGACTGAATATGTTACTGCATACGTCAGCTGCTAAATTAGGAGCCTTTGTTTGTTTACTTACTAGTAAAAGACAAGTTGTCTTGTATGTTCACTATATTATTTAAGGACAAACTTGCAATAAGAAACATGTTTAATGTACCCTGAGATTTTTTTGTTGAAATAAAGCCAATATTGCAATTTGTGTGGTCCCCTTTTATTTTGGTATCGGTACCAAAATATTGGTATTGGGACAACACTACACTGAGGTCACATCATACCACTATCTGATTGATTTGTAATACAAAACTCAAAATAATACTGTCTATAATGACAGAAAAAATACTTTCATACAGTATGATAAGCAAAGCACACTACTACAGCTTTGCAGTGTAAGTGTGCTAGGTGTTATTTTACAGTGGAACGGATGCACTGACAGACTGATAGTCAAAAATGTGGAGTTCTATGGGTGTTTTTTTATCTTCACTTTAAGAGTTTTTACCATAAATGGCAGGTTTTTGTGAAACCTATACTCCAAAGAAATTTCTCGGACTGAAGTGTCATTTTTATTTAACACAACTAATATTTGTGAGAAATATAAACATTTAAACACACACACACATATATATATATATATATATATATATATATATTCTGTTAAACCACAATTGTTAATATTAGCAACCCAGTGTTTTTTCTGGTTATATTTTCTATTTATTTGTATTTATATTTTTACTTTAAGCAAGTTGCAAACCGCTCCTTAAAATTACTGCATAATTTAAATAAGCATTTTTTAAATCCCAATTTTTTGACCAAACAATGACATTTCATCGTCAGACCTGCTCAGTGGCTTAGTGTCCACCCTGAGATCGGTAGGTCGTGAGTTCAAACCCTGGCCGAGTCATACCAAAGACTATTGAAATGGGACCCATTACTTCCTTTGGTAATGGGTTGGAATTGGGGGTTAAATAAAACAAAATGATTCGTGAGCGTCGCCACTGCTGCTGCTCACTGCTCCCCTCACTTCCCAGGGCCTGATCAAGGGTGGTGGGTCAAATGCAGGGAACAGTTTTGCCACACCTAGCGTGTGTGTGTGACAATCATTGTGTATGACATTCCAAAGTTAAAGTTAAGCACCAAACATTTCCTAAGTCTTTTTGTGTTTGTTTCCATTCAAATACATGTATTTCTGACATACATAATTCATACTCTATCAATGTCTGGATCGTACTCGTGAAAGAGCAAATGTGAAAACTTCAAGGCGAAGGCGTCTCGATAGTGCAAAGTCAGTCCGGTAACTTATGCTGTCAACACCAGAAGTGCAAAGGATGTGTATCCACATGCATGAAGTGACCAACTCAGTCAATTAGCCCTAATATCACAGCAGATTTTCCATTAATCATGGTGCTTAGCAGCCATATGGCCTCAGACTCCAAGGAGGCGCAGACCTATTTGCTGTGTACTTGACCTTGCTTGTGGTCTCGGGGGAAAAAATTAGTTGAGCTCCAGTATGCTGAATGTTTTTTTTTGTTTATCCTTATCTGCTAGATGGACGCTCAACTCAACCGATATACCGTATTTCCTTGAATTGCCGCCGGGGCGCTAATTAATTTAAAACCTCTTCTCACTCCGGCACTTACCAAAGGTATGCAGTAAGAAATTGAGTGTGATGTAAGCTTGGACCTTAAATCCTAATGAATAGCTCTTAATCTTCTTCCCTTTATGCGATTTCAAATTACCGGTATTGAAATCAGCCTCCTCCATTTTGAAAATGATGAGAGGGGAAGTGTCACTCGTGATGTCACGAGTTTGACCAGTCAGTAATACTAAGCATGCGCTAATTATTTTGGGAAGAGAGTTTGACCCGGCAGTAATTCAAGGCAGGTGCATACCATATGCCCTGCAGCAATTCAAGGAAATACAGTATATATATATATATATATATATATGTCTTGATTGGATTGTCCGGAGAATAGTGCTCGATACCGTGGTAGAGCGCAATATGTAGGTGTGGGAAAAAATCACAAGACTACTTCATCTCTACAGATCTGTTTCACGAGGGGTTCCCTCAATCATCAGGAGATTTTAATGGAAGCATTCACATACAATGATTTATATAGAGCACAGAGTGGGTGGGTACAAACAGGCGTAGGGTGTGGTGATTGGCTCATGTGTTACCTAGGAGGTGTTTCCGCCTGTGGCGGCATGTTGAAATGATTTCACTGCGCTTGTTGAGGGATGATAGCTCTGGATGATATATAATAAACAGTTTCTCTTTTAAGCATAGGTTGCATCTTTTATTACCACTGTTGTAAGGTGTGCTGGATGCAAGAATTTGCCATGTTATTGAATATTCAACATTATTGTCTTTGAGGTTCCAAATGTGTTTGCTGAGTTCGGTAGAATTCTGCAAAGTCTGGTTTCTAAAGGAGGCGTTGTGATTATTCCATCTTGTTTTGAACGCTCCTTCGGTTAATCCTACGTACGTGTCGGATGTGTTAATGTCCTTGCGTATTACCTTTGCTTGGTAAACGACTGATGTCTGTAAGCACCTTCCGTTGAGAGGGCAATCAGGTTTCTTGCGACAGTTACATTCATTATTGGTTTCAGAGTCGTTTAGTCTGGGGGTAGGCAGTCCTTTTGCAATTGCTTTGTTGTGGTTTGAAATGATTTGTTGCATGTTATTCATACAGCTGTAGCTCAATTTAATGTTGTTCTTGTTGAATATTTTTCTTAGGGTGTTGCCTTTGGGGAAGTGTTTGTCGATCAGAGTGAGGAACTTGCGGCCGATGTTGGTTGAGACGTCTTTGCTGAATGGCGGATTGTACCAGATGATGTTGTTTCGTTTTCTGCTCTTTTTTGGTTGGTTTCCTGGGGTGGGTTCATAGGTGAGGGTGAAGTTGTATCCGCTTTCATCAAGTGCTTTCTGGTACGGGGGGGTTGCTTGGTCGAATTCAGCTTTGCTGGATGACAGCATCGATAGTCTTTTATTAATTCCGGTAGGTATTCTTTTCGTGGTGGTGGGTGGGTGGTTGCTGTCATGGTGCACGTATTGGAGTGTTGTGTTGGGTTTCGTGAATGGTTGGTAGCTGTTATTTCTCAGGTTGAAAGTGACGTCGAGGAAGTTGACGGTTTGCTTGTTGGCTTCAATCGTGATCCGTAGGCCGTTTTCTTTGAAGATTTGGCATATGCGCTTCTTGGTGTTCTCGCTGCTCCTTGGCGAGGCGCGGCACACTGCCAGTCCATCATCACGGTAAATACCAAGGTTCAGGTTGAGGCTAGCAAGCTGGGAGAGGAGGAAACTCCCAACGAGTTCGCACGTTTCTGCTCCGTCAAAACTCCCCATGGTAACGTCAAATGTTGAATTGTTCTTTTTTTGCCATGGTGTACTGTTGTGGATGAGTATGGAGTTCTTTGCGTGGATGATGATGTTTCTTTCGTTGCCTGTGATTGAGTCGTAGTCCGAGGCGAAGTTTAGTGCTTGGGTCAGTAGGTCTTGCGTGATGGAAGGGTAAGTAGTCTTGTGATTTTTTCCCACACCTACATATATATATATATATATATATATATATATATATATATATATATATATACTGTTTGGATGGTGTCTATAAAATAACTTAATTTTTAGTAACACTTTAGTATGGGGAACATATTCTAAGTAACAAAGACTTAATTTAGAGTTATTTGGACACTAGGGAACATATAAGGGTTAGGGTTTTTAATAAGCAATATTTCTGAGGTTATTTAGGGAATACACTTACACTGCAAAAACTGGAATCTAAGTAAGTGTTAAGACTAGTACGGGGGAAGGAGATGACACAACGGCAGGAGCTCAAACTCAATATATTTATTGAGCGCTTGATGAATACGTGGTGTGTGTATGCTACTATGTGTTTGAATCTAAAACTATGTGCAGGAATTAACATGTGTAAATACCGTAGGAGGTGTTGTAGTGCGTGTTGAATGGTGGCGTCCAAATCAAGAGGGAAGAGGCTAGGAGGTCCGGGGTCCAAGCGTGGTCAGTGGATTAGGGAAAGCAATCTGGGTCCAGGAGGGAAACAGCAGTGGAGGAGCGCAGCAGAAGCTGCAGACACGGGCCTGTGGGTAAAATGAGCGGTGACAAAGGACCAAGACGAGACACGAGGCAAACAAACAAACGAGAGAGAGCACAGGTGGGAGTCAGAGACGTGAGACTTAAGGGAGACAGAGCGACGTTCCGACGGGAAGAAGTCAGTGGCGAGGCTGTTTATCCTGTCGTCTGTAATCACTGCCAGGTGTGTTGATAGAAGATTGCCGACAGCTGCGGCGGCGCGTGGGCGCGGTCTGCGCAGCGAGTGCAGGGGCGTGTCTGGAGGAGCAACTAGGAGCTTCTGTAGACAAGTGAGATATTGACTGCGCTTGCGCCGTAACAGTGCCTCCCCCCCCTTATGCGAGGCCCCCGACGAGTGCCGAAGAGCTCCAGGATTGGCCTGATAGAATACTTCCAGAAGAGATGGGTCAGCAAGGTAGGAGGCAGGAATCCAAGACCTATCTTCAGGCCCATACCCCTCCCAGTCAACTAAGTAAATTAGCCCCCGACCTTGCCGATGGACCCCGAGAATTTCTTTCACAGTCCTAACAGGGTCACCGTTGTCCAAAATCCTGGGGGGGGGGGGGGGGGGAGAAGAGAGTGGAGAGTTAGCAACAGGCTTAATTTGAGAAACATGGACCACAGGATGTCGCTTGACTGAGGGGGGTAGAGAGAGTCTTACTGCCACTGGATTAATTATGGCCTCTATAGTGTATGGTCCTACAAATCGGGGTGCGAGTTTACGGGAAGGTACCTCGAGATGAAAATCTTTCGCCCGTAGTAGAACTTGTTGACCAGGAGAGTATGAAGGGGCCGTAATGCGTCATTGGTTAGCACTGCGGCACATCCTCTCTGAAGACTTAAGCAATGAGGCCCGAGCGGCCTTCCAGACCTGATGGCATCTCTTTATGTGTTTACGGGAAGAAGAAACCACAGCTTCCATCTCCTGTTGAGGAAACATAGGTGGCTAGTAACCTAAAGAACACTCAAATGGTGACAACCCAGTAGCCGAACTCTTCAAGGAATTATATGCAAACCCGACCGAGGGCAGAAACTTGCTCCACGAGGATGGTTGTTTGGCGGATATGCAACGTAGCATGGTTTCGACACTTTGGTTGGCTCTTTCTGCTTGACCGTTACTTTGAGGATGGTAACCAGAGGTAAGAATGACCGTGGCCCCAATTCCTTTACAAAAGTTCTGACACACCCGGGATGTGAACTGAGGGCCACGGTCCGAGACAATGTCCACAGGAATGCCATGTTGTCTAACTATGTGGGTAGTGAGGAGATCACCAGTCTCCGAAGATGATGGAAGTTTTGGTAAAGGAATGAAGTGTGCGGCTTTAGAAAAACGGTCAATTATGGTTAGTATTGTGGTGGTACCTTGGGAAGGGGGAAAACCAGTGTTGAAGTCCAGAGAAATGTGTGACCAAGGACGACTGGGGACTGGAAGAGGACACAGCAGTCCTGCCGGCGGTCTGTGGGACGGTTTATTACGGGCACAAGTACTACATGCAGCGATGAACTCACGGGTATCCTTGGCCATGGATGGCCACCAGAACCACCAGCGGATAAAGGAAAGGGTACGTTGAAATTGAGAAAGGACATATCAAGGCTGACCCCAAGAAGGTGAAGGCGGTGGAAGAATGGCCTCAACCCACAACCCGGACTGAGCTGCGACGCTTCCTGGGGTTTGCCGGATTCTACAGACGGTTCATCAAAGACTTTAGTAAGTTGGCAGCACCCCTTCATGCACTTACCTCTACCAACGTACCTTTTCAGTGGAATCGAGAAGCAGGTATGGCATTTTGGAGCCTCAAGAGGAGTTTTGTTTCCGCACCCATCCTCGTATATCCAGACCCAGACTGCCCATTTATCGTTGAGGTGGATGCATCCGATTCCGGTATTGGGGCAGTCTTCTCCCAACGCTCCAAGCAGGACAACAAGATCCACCCTTGTGCCTTCTTCTCAAGACGCTTATCCTCTGCTGAACGAAACTATGACGCTGGTAATCGGGAGTTGCTTGCTGTCCACGAGGCTTTGAGGGAGTGGAAACTCACATTTTTCAGCCTTGACAAAGAGACTGTTCTCCAGTAAACGTTGTTGGACGAGACGAACGTGTTCCTGATGTTCCAGAGGGTCTTTGGAGAACATCAGAATGCCGTCCAGGCAAACAACAACAAAACGGTCTATCATGTCTCTGAGGATGTCATTAACGAGGGCCTGGAAAACTGCGGGAGCATTGGTCAGTCCAAAAGGCATTACCCTATATTCAAAATGACCCAGGTGAGTGTTGAATGCAGTTTTCCATTCATCTCCCTCTCTGATGCGTACCAGATGATAGGTGTTGCGTAGATCTAGTTTGGTGAAGATGGTGGTAGGGGTGAGCGGTTCGAAAGATGAATTGAGCAGGGGTAATGGATATTTATTCTTAATAGTGATTCAGTTGAGTTGACGGTAATCGATACATGGCCAGAGGGATCCATCCTTTTTGCTGACAAAAAAAAACCCAGCGGCAACAGGGGACTTGGATGGTCTAATTATTCCCGAGGCTAGGGACTCGGAAATGTAGTCCCTCATAGCTTGCTTCTCAGGAAGGGACAGGTTATATAGACAGCTGGACGGGAGGACTGCATTGGGGATGAGGTCGATGGCGGAGTCGTATGGTCTGTGAGTAGGAAGCGACATAGCTTGATCCTTGCTGAACACTGCGGCCATGTCATGATATATTTTCGGGACTCGGGAGAGATCAGCCGGGGGTGAAACTGGTATAGGTTTTTTAGGGGATACCACTGCCGACCGGAGACAGTTAGCATGGCAGTGGTTACTCCATGCCAGAATCTTGCCAGTAGACCAGGAAATATGGGGTCATGTTGACTCAGCCAAGATCGGCCGAGGGCGAGGGGGGCGACCGGAGCGTTCAGAACCCAGAAACTAATGGTCTCAGAATGATTACCAGAAAGGGTAAGTGAAACGGGTTTGGTGCGATGTTTGATAGGTCCTAAAGGGTGGCCATCTAAAGCCTGGGCAGAAACAAATGTCACAAGGGGAATTAAAGGTATTCCAGTCTCCTTGGCATACCTCAGATCAATGAAACTCTCGTCGGCCCCGGAGTCCAAATAGGCGTCCACCGTAAGTGTCCTATCCTCCCAAGTCAGGGTAGCAGGGAAAAGAATACTCGAATCCTTCCTGGAAAGAGTAGCGGGGATTGTAGTGTGGCTCACCAGAATCCTTTCGACTGGTGAGGCCGGCCCTTTTGGTCTAAAGGGGCAGTTGCGGATATGATGGTTAGCCAGTCCACAATATAGGCATAGATGGTGTTGGAACCTCCGCTTTCGTTCCTCGAAAGTGAGTTGGGATCTGCCAATCTGCGTCGGTTCTGGTGGATGGATAGGAGCCGAATTAACTGCCTGTCTGCCTTGTGAGGGTTCGGCTGGCCAGGCGAGGAGGTCTTGCCACAGCAATGCTGCAGAGGTCCTCTTCTCTCTCAGCTTCACGTTCAGAAAGTCGCTGATCAAACAGGAGGGCTAGCTCAATGAGCTCATGACAAGAAGATGGCCTGTCTCGCAACAATCCATCCTTAATGTTCTCATTAAGACCTCTCCTGTACGCGCTCAGAAGAGCTCGGTCATCCCATCCACTCTCGGCCGCCAAAGTGCGGAACTCCAGAGTGTAATTGGCCACGGATCGGGAATCTTGTCGGAGGGAATGAAGTCTTGAGGCCGCGTTTCTACCATCAGCAGGGTGATCAAAAACGGCCAAAAATTATTTGCGAAATGCCGCATAATTAGAAGTAAACCCCAAAGTCTTGCTAAGGGTGGAAGTGGCCCACTTAAGAGCAGGTCCCGAAAATAGGGAAAACATAAAGGCTATTTTGGCCCCATTGTCTGCATAGCGAGACGGTTTGTGTTGAAAAATAAGCTCGCATTGAACCAGGAAGCCACGACAAAGTTCAAAATCTCCCTCAAAAATTCTAGGACTAGCTATCTTGGGTTCACGGAGGGAGGATAGTCCTCCAGTGGCCTGTGTCCCTGAAGTGCACAAAGCGGGCGTGGGAGGTGTCACCTGGCCGGAACTGTGATTGTCTAGTCTTGACAACAGGTCCGCGAAAGAGGCGTCCAGTTTATCCTCCAGGGTGGAAAATTGGAACTGATGTTGTCGAAGGACAGACTGGATGACTTACAGGTCGGTAGGTGGGGGAGTTCGGGTCAGAGGACCGGCTGGGGATCTCATTGTGTCGTCTGGTTCCATCTTGGTCGGAACGTACTGTTAAGACTAGTACGGGGGAAGGAGATGACACAACGACAGGAGCCCAAACTCAATATATTTATTGAGCGTTTGATGAATACGTGGTGTGTGTATGCTACTATGTGTTTGAATATAAAACTATGTGCAGGAATTAACATGTGTAAATACCGTCGGAGGTGTTGTAGTGCGTGTTGAATGGTGGCGTCCAAATCAAGAGGGAAGAGGCTAGGAGGTCCGGGGTCCAAGCGTGGTCAGTGGATTAGGGAAAGCAATCTGGGTCCAGGAGGGAAACAGCAGTGGAGGAGCGCAGCAGAAGCTGCAGACACGGGCCTGTGGGTAAAATGAGCGGTGACAAAGGACCAAGACGAGACACGAGGCAAACAAACAAACGAGAGAGAGCACAGGTGGGAGTCAGAGACGTGAGGCTTACTGGAGACAGAGCGACGTTCCGACGAGAAGAAGTCAGTGGCGAGGCCTTTTATCCTGTCGTCTGTAATCACTGCCAGGTGTATTGATAGAAGATTGCCGACAGCTGCGGCGGCGCGTGGGCGCGGTCTGCGCAGCGAGTGCAGGGGCGTGTCTGGAGGAGCAACTAGGCGCTTCTGTAGACAAGTGAGATAAGGACTGCGCTTGCGCCGTAACAGTAAGATTAATTATCTCAAACAAGGGTGATATTTGCTTATTTTCTGTCTGATAAGATCATTCTTCTCACTCAGCAGATTTTATGTTAGTGTGTTTTACTTGTTTTAAGGGTTTTGGTCCTAAATGATCTCAGTAAGATATCACAGCTTGTTGCTGAGATTTGATGACCAATATTGAGTAAAACATGCTTGAAACTAAAATATCAACTGTTGCAAAGCTGTCGTCAACACTCACAAATATAAAACTACTTGTTTTAAGTAAAATTTCTTACTTCAAGCATGAAAAAAAAATCATTATGCCGAGCGCATATTATTATCATTATGTCAAGATAATGGCACTCGCATTTATTTATGTAATTATTATTATTATTATTATTATTTATTTATTTATTAGCATTTACTAGCATTTACGGCATGGCGCGATTGGGAGAGTGGACGTGCCAGCAACCTGAGGGTTCCTGGTTCAATCCCCACCTTCCACCATCCTAGTTACATCCGTTGTGTCCTTGAGCAAGACACTACACCCTTGATCCTGATGGGTCCTGGTGAACGCCTTGCATGGCAGCTCCCGCCATCAGTGTGGGAATGTCTGTGTGAATGGGTGAATGGGGAAATACTGTCAACGCGATTTGAGTTCCTTAAAAAAAAGGTAAAAAAGCACTATACAAGTATAACCCATTTAATTTAAGAATGTTTTTCAACATATTGAGCAAAAAAGTAATCATGGCCCTGTCGCTCGCAGGTTAAAGACTCACCGCTGAGTCTTCTGGCACTAATGCAATGCCAAACTATAGGGGTCACATTAGGCCCGGCTAGTTCCGCATGCATTACAGTGGAAAGTATGCCCTTGCTCCCGCCATTAAAAAGCCACCAGCGAGTCTGTGACGTGGGTCAACCTGCGATGACTCAAATTAGTCACTTAATGATAGCCGTGCAGCCCGGGAAGGAGCGTTCAGACAAAGAAATATTGATTGGATTGTCATTTGGCGTGACGGTCACACGTAATGAGTGCGTGTATCATATCCCTTCTGTCATTTTTGTCACTTCAGGAATAGCAGGGAACCGAGCGCTGAGTGGACACCATTGGAGGTCACATACTTGACATACTGGTTGTCACATTAACACATGCTGTCCATGTCAAACTACTCTTTCATTTTAATCACATCTTCCACACCCTGGCCTTTTGAAGTCAGACTTCCCCCAGGTTTCCGTTTGACTAAAAAGCAACTTTCAAATTTCTCCCCCGACTTTGGAATGAATGAGCGAATGCTGAGGAGATATTTTCAACGATGCTGAAACAGCAGCAGCAATTATGTTTTATTTAATAGGCAAAACGACACCAATGTCAGATCATTTTGGTGTATAAAAAATAGGGTTACACTTTAGTTTGGGGAACATATTCACCATTATTAGTTGCTTGTTAACGTGCAAAGGAGTAACATATTGGCTTTTAATTAGTCATTATTAAGTACTTATTAATGCCTTATTCTGCATGGCCCTATTATACAACCAGTAAGCTATTAGTATTGTCCCTATACCAATATTTTGGTACTTTTCTAAATAAAGGGGACCACAAAAAACGTCATTTTTGGTTTTATTTTCACAAAAAATTTTAGGGTACATTAAACATATGATTCTTATTGCAATTTAGTCCGTAAACAAAATAGTGAACATACGAGACAACCTGTCTTTTCGTAGTAAGTTAAGAAACAAAGGCTCCTAATTAGTCTGCTGACATATGCAGTAACATATTGTGTCTTTTATCATTCTATTATTTTGTCAACATTATGAAGGACAAGTGGTAGAAAATGAATGATTAATCTACTTGTTCATTTACTGTTGCTTACTTTCTGTTTCAACATGTTTTATCTACACTTCTATTAAAATGTAAAAATCACTTATTCTTCTGTTGTTTGATGCGTTACATTAGTTTTAAATGATATCACAAATGTGGGTATCAATCCGATACCAAGTGGTTACAGGATCATACATTGGTTATATTCAAAGTATCCATGTGTCCGGGGACATATTTCCTGAGTTTATAAACATAATATACATTTAAAAAAAACAAAGGAAGATTGTGTGATGTTAAAAAATATTGGTGTAATCATAGTAGCATCGACTAGATACACTATTGTATGTGGTATCAATACAGTGGATGTTAGGTGTAGATCCACCAATGGCGTTTGTTTCTATTGTAGCGTCCCGGAAGAGTTGGTGCTGCTGCAGGGAATTCTGGGAATTTATTCTGTAGTGTTTATTTTTAAAATGTGTTTGTTGTTGATTAGTGTGGTTTCACTTTATGCCATGTTTATGACAGTGTTTGCATTGTTCATACTGCCACCTTTAGAGTGACATGTATGCTTTTGAGTATGACCTTCACTCGCTCGTGTGCAGTGTGTTCAAAGTCAGGATGATTGTGTCTTTAGTCCAATATCTGGCACAATGAAAGCATGGGTAAACTTTAAGTATAGACCATATGTTTTGTGAATGTTTTATTATGTTAAACGGATCAAACTCGCCACAAAATTAACAAGAAGAATTTTCAAAAATGGTTTTAAAAATTGAAAGTTGCCGTCAATCCCACGATCGGTGCCTATGCGTTGAATAATGACATCAATAGTTTCCATTCTTCTAACCTTATTTTCACTGCAGTCTCTGTAATGAGTGTGTTCAAAATTAAATAATATACGTACCTTTTAAAACTGCCGTTAAGTACCTGTCCTTCCAAGTGTGTCTGTCTCTGACACCTGCATGTAATGTTGTTCCCCATGTCGTTGGCAAGTTGTTGTGAGTTTTTGTCTCGTACTCGAGTCGTTTCCCACGGACCTTTCCTGTTGCGGAAATGTCTTCTAGTATACCTTTAAATTACATGGCCATAAAAAAAAATTGCAGTTTTCCCTCTTTAATGTGGTTTAAGAGGGATGTTTTTGTTGATCATTGGATTTGTGGGCTGCAAAAAACATACGCTGGTTTCTTCTGACAAACCACAGCTTTGCTGCTAACTTTATTCTTTTGTTGTAGGATTTCAAACTCAGTTCATTTTGTTCTTGACAGAAGTTGGCAGTTTTGACAAATACATGTTTTATTTGTTCTTCTTAAGGTGCTGTGCCTTTAGGTCATAAATTGAACTATCGAGTAACACAACAACGGACCGGGCAGCACGGTGGAAAAAGGGGTTACTGTATGTGCCTCACAATACGAAGGTCCTGAGTAGTCCTGGGTTCCATACCGGGCTCGGGATCTTTCTGTGTAGAGTTTATATGTTCTCCCCGTGACTGCGTGGGTTCCCTCCGAGTACTCCGGCTTCCTCCCACCGCCAAAGACATGCACCTGGGGATAGGTTGATCGGCAACACTAAATTGGCCCTAGTGTTTGAATGTTGTCTGTCCATCTGTGTTGGCCCTGCGATGAGGTGGTGACTTGTCCAGTGTGTACACCGCCTTCCGCTCGAATGCAGCTGAGATAGGCTCCAAAAGGGACAGGCGGTAGGAAATGGATGGATGGATGGACAATAATGGACGACTTTAATATCTCCAAAATGTCCCGAATCAGATTTTATCGAAATCAGAGTTTTCTTTCCCAGATGACTGTTTACACTGCAAGTAAAATGCAATCTTTATCAGACTCCAGTAAAAATGTGGCCTTGCTGTCACTTGCAGTTACAGTTCAATGAAGTGAACACAAAGTTAGTTGACGGCATTCCATAAATGAACAAGAAAGTCACTACAACTACAAAATACAATAAAAGTCGCCACCATATATACGGTTGCTACCATCAATTTGTTTTGCACTTTTTTACAAACAAAAATATATATATTGTTAAACAGTTTCTTTCCCTTTAATTATTGTTTTATTATGCATCAAAATGAATTAACATTTGAATCTTTAAAAATATATGAACATTTTACATGAGACTTGTCCAGGGCGTATCCCATCTTCCGCCCAAATGCAGCTGAAAGAGGCTGCAGCTCCCTCCAACCAGAAATAATACGTACATTAGGTGCACTAGGTTATCAAGCACACTGTTGTTTTTTTTTATTTTTTTAATTAAAAGATTTCAAGTGCGCCATATAGTCCCAAAAATAGTTTCCTCATTCAGTATACTGGACATGTTAAGTTTTAGTCGGGTAAAGTGTATAAATGTTTATATGTTTTACTAAAAACTGTATTTTTTTACATTTGTTGGACAATTTGTAATTTTCAAAAATCAGACACATCCGCATCAATGCTCACCTTTGCATCAAAGCCTCATCATAAACTCATAGTAATGTGTTTTACTGTTTTCTTATGATAGATGGATAGATAGATAGATAGATAGATAGATGGATAGATAGTACTTTGATTCCTTCAAGAAAGTTCCCTCAGGAAAATTGAAATTCAACATACAGTAGTTGTAAACTTATGCCTGTTATAGTTAGATTGTATATTTATATACATATATACAGTACATACAACTACAATAGGTTTAAATATACAAATGAAAATCATACAACGTGTCCAGCCATAAAGGTCCCACTGCATGGTGCTAATTGTCTTACAATGTAAGACAGTTATTTGAATTCCAACCAGAAACATCAAGGTAGGGCTGGGTGATATATCGATATACTCAATATATCACGGGTTTGTTTCCGTGCAAAATAGAAAATCACTATATCGTAATACGTATACTACGTATTACGATATAGTATACGTACACGTTCTCACGCAGTTGCTTTAGCTGCCGGCATTACACTACAGGCTCTTCCTACTCTGCTGTCTCTCCTAACAGACAGCAAGCCCACCTACATATGAATTTGAAGATACACCTATTGCAGCTGCCCACATGACGTGAAATTTTAATACTGGTTTTAACTAGCTTTTTTATCTCATGTTGTATTTTTCCATTGTATAATGTTTGGTAATGCATGTATTCTTTGTATTTTAATTTTGTATGCTCTTATATGGACCCCAGGAAGACTAGCAGTCGCCTTGGTGTCAGCTAATGGGGATACATTCATCCATCCATCTTCATCCGCATATCCGAGGTTGGGTTGCGGGGGCAACAACCTAAGCAGGGAAACCCAGACTTCCCTTTCCCCAGCCACTTCGTCTTGCTCTTCCCGGGGGATCCCGAGGCGTTCCCAGGCCAGCCGGGAGACATAGTCTTCCCAACGTGTCCTGGGTCTTCCCCGTGGCCTCCTACCGGTTGGACGTGCCCTAAACACCTCCCTAGGGAGGCGTTCGGGTGGCATCCTGACCAGATGCCCGAACCACCTCATCTGGCTCCTCTCGATGTGAAGGAGCAGCGGCTTTACTTTGAGTTCCTCCCGGATGACAGAGCTTCTCACCCTATCTCTAAGGGAGAGCCCCGCCACCCGGCGGAGGAAACTCATTTCGGCCGCTTGTACCCGTGATCTTATCCTTTCGGTCATGACCCAAAGCTCATGACCATAGGTGAGGATGGGAACATAGATCGACCGGTAAATTGAGAGCTTTGCCTTCCGGCTCAGCTCCTTCTTCACCACAACGGATCGGTACAACATCCGCATTACTGAAGACGATCCACTCTTCCCTCACTCGTGAACAAGACTCCTAGGTACTTCAACTCCTCCACTTGGGGCAGGGTCTCCTCCCCAACCCGGAGATGGCACTCCACCATTTTCCGGGCGGGAACCATGGACTCGGACTTGGAGGTGCTGATTCTCATTCCGGTCGCTTCACACTCTGCTGCGAACCGATCCAGTGAGAGCTGAAGATCCCGGCCAGATGAAGCCATCAGGACTACATCATCTGCAAAAAACAGAAACCTAATCCCTTGGCCACCAAACCGGATCCCCTCAACGCCTTGGCTGCGCCTAGAAATTCTGTCCATAAAAGTTATGAACAGAATCGGTGACAAAGGACAGCCTTGGCGGAGTCCAACCCTCACTGGAAATGTGTTCGACTTACTGCCGGCAATGCGGACCAAGCTCTGGCACTGATCGTACAGGGAGCGGACCGCCACAATAAGACAGTCCGATACCCCATACTCTCTGAGCACTCCCCACAGGACTTCCCGAGGGACACGGTCGAATGCCTTCTCCAAGTCCACAAAGCACATGTAGACTGGTTGGGCAAACTCCCATGCACCCTCAAGAACCCTGCCAAGAGTATAGAGCTGGTCCACAGTTCTACGACCAGGACGAAAAACACACTATTCCTCCTGAATCCGAGGTTCGACTATCCGGCGTAGCCTCCTCTCCAGTACACCTGAATAAACCTTACCGGGAAGGCTGAGGAGTGTGATCCCACGATAGTTGGAACACACCCTCCGGTCCCCCTTCTTAAAGAGAGGAACCACCACCCTGGTCTGCCAATCCAGAGGTACCGCCCCCGATGTCCACGCGATGCTGCAGAGTCTTGTCAACCAAGACAGCCCCACAGCATCCAGAGCCTTAAGGAACTCCGGGCGGATCCATTCAATAAACAATAAACAATATGTACGTCACATACGTATACCCCCTCACGGAGCAGAGAGGTAGCATGGGTAACGTTAGCTGTGATGCTAGTGGAGCCGTGCGAGTGGTAATACGAGAGAAAGAAGGTGCAAATTTGGTAACAAATATAGGAAAAATAAATTCCCAAGAAAAACAGCAGGGGGTCCATCGTCTGGCAGTGGTTTGGCTTAAAGTGGGAATATGTTGAACAGACAACCGTAATTTGTCAATTGTGGGGCAAAAGTCTTGCTACAAAAAGTAGCATTACTGCTAATATGTAGCATCATAGCATCATTTAAAAAGTCACCCACTAGAGACTGAAGAGTGCTTATACTCCGCATGTCAACATCTCCGTTCGGTGCCACACCAAAAAAAAGACGAGACAACCATTTCCACATCAACACCGTATGAAAACAAAAGAGTCAACAACATAAGGAGATTTAACGTCCGCAGTAACCTTCCACATAGCGATTTGATTTCCTATTATGCAGCTCATTTTTATTTGACAGTTATTTTAAAATATTGTGTGAAATCATGCACAAAAGTGCACTTTCTTTGTTTTTATCTATTGTAGTGGCGTTCTGTGCAAAAAGTGCACTTTAATTTAGTGTTGTTTTGATATGTCATCTTAGTGACATCATGCAGAAAAGTGCACTAATAGCTTGTTTTAAAATCTCTGACAATCTTGCACTTTGTTTTGAAATAACATGAACGTTTGTGACACTGCTTAATAACTGTTAAATAAATACAGTTTTGGTCAATTGTCTTAATTGTGATTTCTCTCTCTGCATGTAAGTTCAAAATGAGCATATATTAATGCAGTATGAAGAAGAATGTTTTAATGTAAACACATAGAATCATCATACTGCTGTGATTATATGCATCAGGTGTTCATTCAAGGCCAAGGCAAAATATCGAGATATATATTGTGTATCGTGATATGGCCTAAAAATATAGAGATATTAAAAAAAAGGCCGTATCGCCCAGCCCTACATCAAGGTCACACTTATTGACAATCTATGTGTGTACCTTAGGTCAGGTGTATCTTCTCTGTTTACTGTACTTGCTTTTTCTCCCACACAAGCCCCTTACACTCTCTGTATCCTGTTCCACTGTGATACTGAATGTAGCAGTTGGAAAGGTGATCTCACACACACTGATAGAATAAAAAGGTAGGATGGCACAAAGCTGTGTGTGGTCCCAGGTTTTAATTCCTTTTTTTTCCCCCGCTGTATAATCAATTTGGCAATGACTTGAGACTAATCCTTAACATTCCTCCTTTTCATCTTCTATCTTGTTTGTGAGAGTGTAAAATTAAAGGTTGTGGTCTCCCCCATCTCTCCGTTTCCAACCGCTTTCTTCCCGTCCCCTTTTTGCATTATTCAAATCAGAATCCCCATGTGAGCACCTTGCTCTTGACCCAGCTTTAAAGCTCCTGATTGCTTTAATAGCGGTCCTTGGACCCGCAAGGTGGGCAGGCGTCTTTATAGGAACTCGGAGACAAGAGAGGTGAGCGCTTATGCGCTTGCAGTGAGTACAAGCAAAGGGTGGTTGATTAGAACTGACCTCGAGCAAAAGTAGAAATATGCAGAAGGGAGGTGTGGGCTTGAATAATTGGAGCAGCGAGGTTAAGTTGGATAAATGGTCAGCATACTGAAGCAAAGACTCGTACAAAAATATGCACCCACTCACCCTAAATATACATTTTTTTCGGTGATTCAGTCACTCGAGGTTCCGGGGTTGAATTAATCATTACTGATTCTCCACTTGTGTGCAGATTGAATGGCGTGTTGCAAAGGTTGACTGAAAATGAGCTTTAATGGTTTGTCGGGTACCTTTTTGGCAAGAGAGTATACAAATGCCAGTCGGCACACTCACAGGCCACTGCTGGCTTTCAGGGTGTGCCGAGGGTAATGGTTCTGTGGTTTGCCATTCGTGCACAACATCAGATGTGCTTTACGAGTAATAGAAGTTAAGCACTTTGCTTTTTCTGATGAACCGAACCACTGGAATGACGTCAGCATACCAGAGTTGTGCAATGTAGAGGATTTTTTGTTTCTAGTTTGACATGCAATGACCGGATTTCCATTTGTATTACCATTTTATCCGGTTCATGGTCTGAAGGCCTCTTTAATGTGTTGTCTAGTGAAAGTTTGTGGTCCACACATACACCGGTATTAAGAAAAAAAGCATTTCCCACTGTGGGTTAAACAAATCAAAGGCAAAGGAACCTGTTTAAAGGTTGGTATTAGGGTTGGGCTTAATGGCCTTTTATTAATATCTCAATATTTTTAGGCCATGTCACGATACACGATAAGTATTTTGATATTTGATATTTGGGACGGCGTGGCGCAGTGGTAGAGTGGCCGTGCGCAACCCGAGGGTCACTGGTTCAAATCCCACCTAGAACCAACCTCGTCACGTCCGTTGTGTCCTGAGCAAGACGCTTCACCCTTGCTCCTGATGGGTGCTGGTTGGCGCCTTGCATGGCAGCTCCCTCCATCAGTGTGTGAATGTGTGTGTGAATGGGTAAATGTGGAAGTAGTGTCAAAGCGCTTTGAGTACATTGAAGGTAGAAAAGCGCTATACAAGTACAACCCATTTATCATTTATATTTTGCCATAGCCTTGAATGAACGCTTGATTCATATAATGGCGCTGGGAGCAGGTGGGTAAAGTGTCTTGCCCAAGGACACAACAGCAGTGACTAGGATGCCGGAAGCGGGGATCGAACCTGCAACCCTCAAGTTGCTGGCACGGCCACTCTACCAACCGAGCTATACCGCCGAAAGGGAAATAACAACTAAGTCAATTGAGCAAAACTGTATTTATTAAACAGTTATTAAGCAGTGGCACAAACATTCATGTCATTTCCAAAACAGAAAGTGCAAGATTGTCAGAGACATTTTAAAACAAGCTATTAATGCCCTTTTGTACATGATGTCACCAAGATGACGGATCAAAACAACACTAAATCAAAGTGCACTTTTTGTACAAAACGCCACTACAATAGTTTAACACATATAAAGTGCACTTTTGTGCATGATATCACCATACTTGCATACCTTGAGACCTCCGACAACAACACTTACTTTTCACTATTTGAGTAACCTTTGTTCTGCCATTTGCGTACTGGCGAGCGATCTCCAAATCCGGGAACATATCCTTCACGGATTTGTCGTAGACATCCGGGAAGAAGAACGGGATGTTGCTATCATCATAGCCATCTTTGTCTCAGCATAAGTTACACCATCGGGTCTCCATTTTGCAAGGTGGCCCATAATACTGGGTTGTGAACGATGCTGTTCGCTGACCGTTCATGACTCAGTATATCCGTTGGGCCACCGTGTTCAATGGAGAAGTCTGTTCTACAAAATTTACAGGCAACATGCCCCTTCCCGTTCGAACTCTCCTGGATGAAGGGAAATTCTTGTTTCCATTCGTTTTGGAACTTGCAAGCGTATTTCTTCATTTTGCTTGTTGACAGTGTAATATATTGGGTTGGAGTCAATAACCAGGCGAGGTGATGAAGTTACGTCTCTTTACTGTGGGCTTCAGGAATCAGAACAGACTCCCTCACTTGCCGTCAGGTGCGCAACACCACGTAAATCGTTGGCCAATCAAAAAGCAACCCCATAACGCTATAGCCAACATTCACCAGGAGATGGCAACAGACAACATCGATCACTCTATTACAGACAGCGTCGCCATGGCTGTAACTTCCTCGCTCTTCTTCTTCGTCTCCTTGTGTGTGCAGTTTTTTTTATTAAAATCCGTAGATGTTGTAACGTGATTGGGCAGGCAAGCTGTTTACAAGCAGACGTGAAAACAGACTGTCCCCACTCAGGTCCGCATGGAGCTGGAGGGTGCGTGGCCTCCAGCTCCGGCTGAATTTCGGGAGTTTTTCGGGAGGAAATTTCTTATGGGAGGTTTTCGGGAGAGGCGCTGAATTTAGGGAGTCCCTCAGAAAATCCGGGAGGGTTGGCTAGTATGGAAATCACACAAGATATTTCAATAACTTTCAAATGAAAATGACCTGCATATTAGCAAATCAAATAGTCTACGTCCTTCACTATGTGGTATGTTACTGTGGACGTTATCTTTGTCTGTTTTAGACAATTTTTTTCATTCGGTGTTGATCTGTAAATGGTTGCTTGGGCATTTTGTTGGGTGTGGCACCGGCCGAGATGTTGATATGTGGAGTTTCAAGCACTCTTCATTCTCCAGCAGGAAACTTTTCAAATGGTGTTACACATTAGCAGTGGTGCTATTTCTTGTAGCAACACTTTAGCCCCATAATTGTAAAACATCTTCCTTGCTTGAAGCCAAACCACCGCTAGACTATGGACCGACCCCATGCTGTTTTTCTTGGGAATTCATTCTTCCTTCATTTGTTACCAGATTCGCACCTTCTCTCTCTCTCTCTGTTTCTCCCTCTCGTGTTACCACTCGCACTGCTCCGTTAGCGCCTGCCACTGCTAACGTCACCCATATCGCTACCTCTCTGCTCGGCGAGGGCGTGTGATGTTGTACGCGCGTCAGTATGTGACGTATGTAAGAAGGTGCGCTTGTTGTATGTCTCTGTGAGAAGCAGAGACAAGGAAGATAGTGAGAGACGACTGTAGTGTGATGCCCGCAGCTAAAAGCAACTGTGTAAAGACGTATACTTGAATATCACGATATAGTCATTTTCTATATCGCACAGAGACCAACCCGCGATAAATCGAGTATATTCGATATATCGCCCAACCAGAGTTGGTATAAACTCTTGCGTCACGTAGGTTGTATCTTGGCAGAGGCTGGTGTGTGACTTGCAATTCTCTTCCAAAACTTTAAGGGGTGGTGTTTTCTGTGTGAGCTACTACAACTCTTGTTGGCTATCTTCACGAGAGAGCCTGTGTGTAGCAGCAGTCGGAAACTTGCTATCAATGGCGTCTGACGCAACATACACTTTAAAGTTAATCTTTTTGAAACAACAGTCACTTTTAATTTTCACATTGTTTCGAACCCGGAAAAGAAGACATTTGCACAGGTGGGCTGTGGCTGTGTAACCCCAGAACAAGTCCAGCAGAGGAAGGGTTAATTAGCAACGCTTTTCAGCCGTTTGCGGCATTGGACAAGAGAGAGGTAAAAAATTGAAGAAAAATTAAACAATTAAATATCTATTACAACGACCAGCTAGAGTCAATGTTTATGTTCATAGGTTCTTGATGTTTAAAGCTCACATGTACAGTATATACCGTAACTGAAATATAATTGACGAACAATGAGGAGGCGTTGTTTATCAGAGAAAAAGATTAATGCACTGCAAGAAGTCAGTTTTCAAAAACAAGAAAAAAAATACAATAATTAGGGGAATTTTATATGAACTAAGCAAAATTGTTTGCCAATAGAACAAGAAAATTTGGCTTGTCAAGACTTTCCAAACAAAGTAAAATTAGCTAAACACAATGAACCCAAAATACCTTAAAATAAGTATCTTCTCACAAATAAGTGCACTTTTCTTAGTAGAAAACAATTTTGACATCTTTGCTAAATGTTGAAAAATATTCTTAAATTAAGTAAATGCTAGTGCCATTATTTTGACATATGTGCTCGGCATTACATTTCCTGAAACCAGCAAACTTATACTAAACACTAATTTATTGTTCTTAATGGCAAGGCAACAAGGCAACTGCTTGTTACTCTTGGGGTCTCCTAGCCATTCAGGCATATCATATTGTCTAAAAATGCAATTTTCCATCAATAACATGACATACTCGCGCCAAATGTGTGCTCTTTCAGTCAATTAGTGCACATATATACATATAATTTTTTTTTTATTGTAATTTTAAATAATTTATCTGAATGTGCATGAATTATATCTGTTCAAAAATGTTTGAAATATCACATGTTTGAAATATCACATATACTGTGCCAACTGAACTACTATATGAGTACGTTTGTTCTATTGTTTGATTGAGAATAAAACAACAAAGTCCATTTGGGTCATCTGTTTTAATATGAGACACAATTGTGTTAAAATCATAATTTATTTTTTCATGCTTGAAATTATTATTAAAAAAAAAGTAGTTTTATACTTGTGAGTGTTGATGACACAGCTTTGCAACAGTTGATATTGTAGTTTCAAGCATGTTTTACTCAATATAGGTCATAACATCTCAGCAACAAGCTGAAATATATAACTGAGATAATTTAGGACCAAAACACTTAGAACAAGTAAAACACTCTAACATAAAATCTGCTTAGTGAGAAGAATCATCTTATCAGACAGAAAATAAGTAAATATCACCGTTATTTGAGATGTTTCATCTTACTTAGATTTCAGATTTTGCAGTGTGCGCACAAGACAGAATGTTTGAACTTGTTTGCACAAGATTGGCAATAAAAGTTAAAGTGTCGTACTTTGTCTGACTTCTTCTGAGTGCACCAACAGCACAATATGCTGAAAAGCAACACATTTAGTATTTATTTTTATGGGGCACCAAAATATTAGGTCAATCATCAGTGTGCATGCAAATGTTCAATCATTTCATGCAATAATTCTTAGTCAGGGTTTGTGGGCGGGCACGGAGTGGGGTGGGAGCAAGATGGCGATAACATCTAAAAGCACGCTTTGATGCATATCAAATGAAGCACTTTCATCGGCAGGAAAGCAACAGCGGCTCTCCTTGAATCCCTGTTAAGCGACCTCTACCTACTCCAGAGGCCATGGTCTATGAGCACAGAGCTCCGTGACCACACCAACCACCTCACCGGCCGGCATTTGCAAACTTTTCCCAGGCTTTCTACAAGCAGTCACCTCGTTTCACTTCAGTGGAATCAAACTCTGCGGGACCGCTGTTGCCAGACACTACTCAGCCACCGTGCTAAATAGAGACTCGGAACACTTTTTCGTCAAGTGCCAACATTTTTTGCCGGTGTTCTGGCAATACGTGCTTCCCAGAGGAATTCACGCACCCGGAGTTCAATCATTAGGATAAGTAACACTTTATGTTTGCCATTTAATATACATTTTTCACACTGTAAACAATCAAGAAGGAATGTGCAAACACTCACGGATTTTGGCTGTTTTTTTTATGGCCCTGAAAAAAACACCAAAAATGGATATATAGAATTAAAGGTATCATGTAATGAGAAAAATATAAAATGCAAATACTGTACTAATGATGAACAAAAACGCAAAAATGTGTCTTTAAAGGCCTACTGAAATGAGATTTTCTTATTTAAACGGGGATAGCAGGTCCATTCTATGTGTCATACTTGCCATATTTTTGCTACTAGTATTTAGTTGAGAACATCTACAATAAAGTTTGCAACCTTTGCTTGCTAACAGAAAAGCCCTGCCTCTACCGGAAGTCGCAGACGATGACGTCACATGTTGATGGCTCCTCACATATTCACATTGTTTTTAATGGGAGCCTCCAACAAAAAGAGCTATTCTGGCTGAAAAACGACCATTTCCCCATTATTTGAGCGAGGATGAAAGATGTGTGTTTAAGGACATTGATAGCGACGGAGTAGAAAGAAAAAAAAAAAGTAAAAAAAAAAAAACGTGATTGCTTTGGGACGGACTCCGATGTTTTTAGACACATTTACTGGGATAATTCTGGGAAATCCTTTATCTTTTTATTGTGTTGTTAGTGTTTTAGTGAGTTTAACAGTACCTGATAGTCGGAGGTGTGTCTCCACGGGTGTGTTGACGCGCAGTGTCTCAGGAAAGTCGACGGCTGCTTTATGGGCGGCACAAGCTCAGCTGATCTCCGGTAAGAAGCGACTTTTTACCACAATTTTCTCACCAAAACCTGCTGGTTGACATTCGGTTGGGATCCACGTTCGTTGTGATCCATAGTAAAGTTTCACATCCGTGAATTTTAAACAAGGAATCACCGTGTGTTTGTGTGGCTAAAGGCTAAAGCTTCCCAACTCCATCTTTCTACCTTGAATTAAATATTGTTCAATATTAATTGAACAAATTGCAAAAGATTCAACAACACAGATCTCCAAAATACTGTGTAATTATGCCGTTAAAGCAGAAGACTTTTAGCTGTGTGTGTGCGCAGCGCTCATATTTCCTAACAGCCCGTTACGTCAAGTGTACACGTCATCATTACGCAACATTTTCAAGAAAAACTCCTGGGAAATTAAAAATTGCAATTTTGTAAACTAAAAAGGCCGTATTGGCATGTGTTGCAATGTTAATATTTCATCATTGATATATAAACTATCAGACTGCGTAGTGGGTTGTAGTGGATTTTAGTAGGCCTTTAAATACATGGATATTGTTTATTCACCCTAGTTATCAGACTATACCGTCACAAATTACACAATGGCGTCACATTCACACAATTCTTTACATAACATAGTGAATCACCGTGAGTAATCATCATGATTTAAATATTGATAGAAATAAATGTGCTTATTATTTTGGTGATCATCGTGCAGCCTTCATTTACTGCTTACTTAAATATAGTACAGATGTTTTTTTTTAAGTGCCAGGTGAGACTCTTTTAGCCCCTCGGATAATCCTACTGGTTCCCATAGTAAGGATACTGCAGGATGCAAACCCCAAAGTCCAAATTTAGGCGCAGCATTCAGACCTATTCAAATAAGTTTTGAGCCTCCTATTCTTCACCAGCAAATTGGCAGGAAATCTGGCTATTGTGCTTTAAGTTTTTTGAGGAGGCCGTCGGTGGGAAGGGGTCTGCCCACTGCGCGTAGGCCTACCTATAGATGAGAGTCCAGACAAAGGGTCCGCGGACATCCAGGAGAGGCTTTAAAATCCTTCTTGGCTGGAGGACGGGGGTTTGTCAGGAGCGGGTCCATAAGAGGGGAAAAAAGGCCAAAAGTGGCGAACCTGCAACATGCAAGGAATCAACGAGACACTGATTGAAAGGGGATTGACTTAATGATATAGTTTTCACTGGCTCCAAATGATATACAATTTTTCAAACCAAAAAATATTACACCCGTGATGGCTGGCCTATGCCGCCCATGTTGGTGTTGGATTTTATCAAATAAATTTCCCCCAAAAATGCGACTTATACTCCAGTGCGATGTATACGTGTTTTTTTCTTTCTTTATTATGCATTTTCGGCCGGTGAAATGTATACTCCGGAGTGACTTATAATCAGAAAAATACGGTAATATATATATATATATATATATATATATATATATATATATATATATATATATATATATATATGTATGTGTTTTATTTTAAAATTTGAATAGGTTCCAGCCACCCTGCGACCCCGACAAGGATAGGTGGTAGAACATGGTTGTTGTTTTATATATTGATATCTTACAGTTTCGAGTCTCCATCCATTCATACATTTTCTACCGCTTGTCCCTTTTGGGGTCACGGGGGGTCGCTGGAGCCTGTGTCAGCCGTATTTGGGTGGAAGGCGGTGTACACCCTGGACAAGTCGCCACCTCATCGCAGCGCCAACACAAATAGACAAACATTCACACCCACTCATTTGCAAGTATTATTACTTTGTATCCAGCTGCAATTCCAAAATGGTAAATGGGTTATACTTGTATAGGGCTTTTCTACCTTTTGTAAAGAACTCAAAGCGCTTTGACACTATTTCCACATCCACCCATCCACACACACAAGAGGACGGATTCAACAAACAAATGTTTACTTTTGTCACAATTACACACATTGTAGTGTACCAAATAAAGAGGGTTAGCGCCCTCTCTGAAATCACATAAGCGTTGTAAACAATCACTTTAAGTCAGGTCTGGATATTCTGGCTAATTATTTAAAAAAAGCACAATAATATGAGTTTAACGGGAGCCTAATACTTGCGTGTATGAAAATTGGCAAAATGCAAGTCAATTTTGAGCGATGTATTTTTCCCACTCAGGTGGACAGTGCACATGTGCATACCACAGTGCAATAATGCCAACAAGCTATTGACTAATTTCGTTCATTTGTGAAGACACCTCTCATTTCTTACCTCAGTCATCACTGTATTGTTTGACGGGCATTATCACCATAAATAGGGATGGGTACTTTTAACATTTTAATCGATATCGTACTAATTTCCAGTACCTGGGAATCGATACCAGTACTTAACGGTACCGATTTCCAGTACTGCTGTGTGTGTGTGTTCATGTGTTTAAAAATGTTGATTCATTTCATAGTATAGCGGGAGAAAATGGATGGATGGATGGATTATATACATATATACAGTATGTATACTGTATTTTTCGGACCAAGTTGCAGTTTTTTTCATTGTTTGGCCGGGGGTGCGACATATGTATGAAATAATTAACACATTACCGTAAAATATCAAATCATATTATTTATGTAATTCGCGGAAGAGACGAAGAAAATGTCAGCCATCGTCACACACGTCAACCAATAAGAATTCAGAGGGTCATGGCTGAAGTGCATTGTGTGTCATGGAATGCTAACTGCTATATGCTACTGCCATAGCTATTAAAGTGGATCATTTCATTGTTGGCGGTAACTTATAAAAACTGAGAAGGGCTGAACAAAAATTGGACCGAAAAGGAGATCATGTACTGCAGATTACAAGCTGGACGTAGTGAAATATGCAGCAGGAAATGACAAGAGGAAACGACGCTTACCTTTGGAGTTGGCAGAGTTGTTTAAAGCGACATCGAGGAAGAAGATTTCATGGAATATATTGTTTAGGTGTGACAGATTGTTTGGTAAACGTATAGCATGTTCTATATGTTATAGTTATTTGAATGACTCTTACCATAATATGTTACGTTAACATACCAGGCACCTTTTCCATTGGTTATTTATGCGTCATATAACGTACACTTATTCAGCCTGTTGTTCACTATTCTTTATTTATTTTAAATTGTCTTTCAAAAGTCTATTCTTGGTGTTGGATTTTTTAAAATAAATTTCCCCCAAAAATGCGACTTATATTCCAGTGCGACGTATAGTGTATATTTTCTTTTTCTTCTTTATTATGCATTTTCGGCAGGTACAGCTTATACTCCGGAGCGACTTATAATCCGAAAAATACGGTGTATATATATATATATATATATATATATATGTGTGTGTGTGTGTTTTAACATTTGAATAGGTTCCAGCCACCCTGCGACTCCGACAAGGATAGGTGGTAGAACATGGTTGTTGTCTTATATATTGTTATCTTACAGTTTTGAGTCTCCATCCATTCATACATTTTGTACTGTTTGTCCCTTTTGGGGTAGCGGGGGGTTGCTGGAGCCTATGTCAGCCGCATTTGGGCGGAAGGCAGTGTACACCCTGGACAAGTCGCCGCCTCATCGCAGCGCCAACACAGATGGACAAACATTCACACTCACTCATTTGCAAGTATTATTACTTTGTATCCAGCTGCAATTCCAAAACGGTAAATGGGTTATACTTGTATAGGGCTTTTCTACCTTTTTTAAAGAACTCGAAGCGCTTTGACACTATTTTCACATTCACCCATTCACACACTGATGCCGGGAGCTGCCATGCAAAGCCCTAACCAGGTCCCATCAGGAGCAAGGGTGAGGTGTTTTGCTCAAGGATTTTTGAGATATTTATTCTTATTTGGATTTCAGTTTTTGCATTGTAGGGTGTAAATGTGTTCCTGCATAGTATTTATCCAGCAATGGTCACGTGGTGACATCAATTATGGTATTTTGAGAGGTAATCATTGAAGTCGGAGATCACTGAAAGCCTAGTTGGGAAATGCACGGCCTGCCACTCCCCATGATGCAAACTTTTGTTTGAAATTGACATCATTAAATGATCTCTTATCTTCAAGAAACATGTTTTGATTATGGTCATTTTTATACCTCGTTGGAGGCGTGGACTCTACTTTTATGTAAAAAAAAACTTTCCAAAATTGCTTTCTGGTGCTTCTACTTGCCTTGACCACGGATTAAAAACAGTCCATTCTTGTCAAGACTTGGACTATGGTGCGGTTTGTTTTCCCGTGGTGCAATGCGACTGGATTGGACACGACGTGAAGGTAACATATTTTAATATTAACTCGAAAGTACTACAAAAACAAAGGGTATAAACAAAAGGCGCTCACAGCGGAGGTACAAAACTAGGCCCTGAAAACAAAAAATAACACAAAGGCAGAACTATGGACAGAAAAATTGAAAAGACTTACTGTGACAAGAAACGAGCATGAAAAAGCGCAGCATGGATCAAAAGCAAAAATAACAAGGGTGTGTAGAGGGTGATGTCGCAAGGCTGACTGCCTGGCAACTACAGGCTTAAAAAGTGATCTGGTGATTGACAACAGGTGCATGAGTGCAATTGAATCAGGTGTGTGACATAAGGATAGGTGAAAACTAATGGATTGTCATTGAAACAAAACAATGGAGTGAAAAAACAGGAACTAATGGAGTCTTGAAGTAACATAACACAATTAAACAGACCATGATCACAAAGACATGACAATTCTGTCCTTCGCTATCAAACAGCCCACTGCGCTGACGTCTCATCCACTCATCTCCTATTCCCGGCAAGTATTCACAGCGAACCGACGCGTGTTACCCAGGACATGGCGACAAAACTATTTTAAACACTTTTAAGTGCACCGCCGAGTTCCGCTGCTTGGGACGGTCACGGAGCAGCTGAGCTTTTTTAAAAAAAAACAAGCGTCTGTGGAAATAAAAAAAAATAAAAAAGTGCCAACAAAGCATCTCCTCATGGCGACGTTGTGATGGCGGCCTTTTGAAGGGCACTTTGATGGATGAGGATTGATGTGGCTTCGTGTTGAATTGTGCAGACGATCCTCCAGGCCAAATCATTAGAGCAAACACTTTGGATGTCCCGTGCAACACCAAGCAAGCATCTTCCTCATTAGCCTGAAGCTCTTCCGGAAAGAGTACAGCCCCCCCCCCCTTCCCCCCACCACCACTTGTCTAGCACAACCAACCAGTGCCACCCCTCTCTCTTATTTTCTCCTCTCTCTGTCTCATTAATCAATGTCAAGCTGTCCAACAACAAGGCCGGCATTCTTTCCTCGCATATGTCATTGTGCCTCGACCACCCACCTCCCCTCTCGCCCCGTTCGCCAACCCAGTGGCCGTCGCTGTCTTTTTTTCTCATGGCCGCCGAGCAAAATGCGAGCCCACGCCGCTGACCATGAAAGCTCATTTGGAAGCAAGGAGTCGCGCATAAGGAGGCGTTTCTCTCGTCGCTTCATCCCTTTTCCTGTCTGTCTTCCAGCCCGGGGAAGAAAGGGATGTCTTTTGCCGTTTCCATAATTCATGGGAGTGAGAAGAAAACGGGCAAAAAACTTTGGATGGCGGGGGTTGAGGCGTATGTATGCTAGTCTTTGTGCCCCCGGAGCCATCTTCCCACGTCCCGCACACTCAGGCTTTGTCTCATGTTCCTCATTAACCTCTGACTGTCTTCCTTCCATCAGGACAAACATCAATTCCTCATGTCTGATACGGTTGTACAGTATGCCGGCATTAGTATAGTACCACGATACTAATGAACCATACTGGGTACTATACCGCCTCTGAAAAGTACCAGTCCGCTGTAATTATACCAAGTACAGTAGTAGTAAACATGCTTCACTACACACCATAGCTCATACGGCATTGATGGATCTACACCTGACATCCACTGTAATGATACCAAGTACAGGAGCGTATCTAGTTGACACTACTATGATTACGTCGATATTTGTTGACATTACAAAATCTTTTTTGTTTTTTTTTAAATGTATATTATGTTTATAAACTCAGGAAATATGTCCCAAGACACATGAGGACTTTGACTATGACCAATGTATGATGCTTTAACGATTGATACCCAAATGTGTGGTATCATCCAAAACTAATGCATAGTATGAAACAATAGGATAGTAAGTGATTATTACATTAAAAAAGAAGTGTAAAGAATTATATTTTTCATAACTTTCCAGGGTCTGGAAATAGCATTTTTATTCCACATGTGTCAAGACTAGGGTTGTACGGTATACCGGTATTAGTATAGTAATGTGATACTGATGAATCATTTTCGGTACTATACCGCCTCTGAAAAGTACCGGTCCGCTGTAATTATACCAAGTACAGTAGTAGTAAACATGCTTCACTACACACCATAGTTCACCGGCGTCAACATGTAAACAAACACCATTGGTGGATCTACATCTGACATCCACTGTAATGATACCAAGTACAAGAGCGTATCTAGTTGACACTACTATGATTACGTTAATATTTGTTGGTATTACAACTTCTTTCGTTTTTTTTAAATGTATATTGTTTATAAACTCAGAAAAAATGTCCCATCACACATGACGACTTTGAATATGACCAATGTATGATCTTGTAATGACTTGGTACCGGATTGATACCCAAATTTTTGGTGTCATTCAAAACTAATGTAAAGTATCAAACAATAGAAAAATAAATGATTAATACATTTTAACAAAAGTCTGGAAATAGCATTTTTATTCCACGTTTGTCAAGACTTGGGTTGTGCGGTATACCGGTATTAGTATAGTACCGCGATACTAATGAATCATATTCGGTACTATACCACCACCTCTGAAAAGTACCGGTGCACTGTAATTATATCAAGTACAGTAGTTCTAAACCTGTTTCACTACACACCATTGCTCACCGCCGTCAAAATGTCAACAAATGCCATTGATGGATCTACACCTGATATCCGCTGTAATGATACCAACAAGTACAGGAGTGTATCTAGTTGACACTACTATGATTACGTAGATATTTGTTGGCATCACAACATCTTCTTTATTTTTTTTTTTAAATTTATATAATGTTTATAAACACAGGAAATATGTCCCTGGACACATGAGGACTTTGAATAAGACCAATGTATGATCCTGTAACGACTCGGTATCGAATTGATACCCAAATGTGTGGTATCATCTAAAACTAATCCAAAAACAAAGAATAAGTGATTATTACATTTTAACAGAAGTGTAGACAGAACATGTTAAAAGGGAAAGTAAGCAGTTATTAACAGTAAATGAACAAGGAGATTAATAATACATTTTTACAGTTAGCCCCTCATAATGTTGACAAAACAATGGAATGATAAATGACACAATATGTTACTGCATATGTCGGCAGACTAATTAGGAGCCTTTGTTTCTTTACTTACTACTAAAAGACAAGGATGTTCACTATTTTTTTAAGGACTTAACTGTAATGCTTCATGGTGGCAGAGGGGTTAGTGCGTCTGCCTCACAATACGAAGTTCCTGCAGTCCTGGGTTCAAATCCTGGCTTGGGATCTTTCTGTGTGGAGTTTGCATGTTCTCCCCGTGAACGCGTGGGTTCCCTCCGGGTACTCCGGCTTCCTCCCACCTCCAAAGACATGCACCTGGGGATAGGTTGATTGGCAACACTATGTTGGTCCTAGTGTGTGAATGTGAGTGTGAATGTTGTCTGTCTATCTGGGTTAGCCCTGCGATGAGGTGGTGACTTGTCCAGGGTGTATAACCGCCTTCCGCCCGAGTGTAGCTGAGATAGGCGCCAGCGCCCTCCGCGACCCCAAAAGGGAATAAGCGGTAGAAAATAGATGGATGGATGACAAAATATGTTATTGCAAATGTCAGGTTTTAAATTAGGAGCCTTTGTTTACTTACTTACTAATAAAAGACAAGTTGTCTTGTATTTTCACAATTTATTTGAGGACAAACGTGAAATAATAAACATATGTTTAATGTACCCTAAGATGTTTTGTTAAAAATAAAGCCAATAATACAATTGTTTGTGGTTCCCTTTATTTAGAAAAGTATCAAAATAATGTTGGTACCGGTACCAACACTAATGTCCGACTAGCAAAGCAGGGAAATAGATGTTTCGTTTTGCTGATGTGGACACGACCGAGGCAGAAGTCATTAACACGAAAGTGTTTATTTTTTTTTTTAAATGAAATGAAAATGAATCTTTGTGAGGCGATGTTGACATTCGCCATCAAGACAATTTCTCACACACGAAACAGGTAAACCAGCACATCCAGCGTTATTTTTTTCATTTTTTTATTTTTATCCAAGTCCCGCCGGCGCTCGTCGGTTTCTCATTACCCGTGCATGTATGTTTGCTTGTCGCATGCGGTTTCACTCTGCGGGTTTCCATACCGCTTCGCAAACTCGGAAAGAAAAAAAAAACGCATGTCGTCTCATTGCTAATGTCCCCTTTAAGCACTTAATTGTCCACGTTTACATTGAATAATGAGAGCCCTTCTCGCATGAGCTCTGTTTGTTTACAAAGAAGTAGATTGACTCCACGTCAGATGTCAATGTTCCTTCTTCCTGGAGCATCTGCACGCATTTGTCGGTGACTAATGAACGGAACAAAAGATTCTCCGGAGGCCTTTCGGATGAAAGTCGGCGAAGGAGCAAAGCTGTAGCTGGCTGAAGTGGAATCCAGTTAGCGGTCAGTGTTCGTGACGATGACTCCGAGAGTGGTGGAGACCTCACCCCCGCAATCTCCGTTCTGCTTTCATTTGCCTTTTTGCCTCCAGCTCCTTTTCAGCCCTACTCTCTGGATGAGGGGTCACCTACGCGGTGCCCGCGGGCACCAGGTAGCCCATAAGGACCAGATGAGTAGCCCGCTGGCCTGTTCTAAAAATAGCTCAAATAGCAGCACTTACCAGTGAGCTGCCTCTATTTTTTAAATTGTATTTATTTACTAGCAAGCTGGTCTCGCTTTGCTCGACATTTTTAATTCTAAGAGAGACAAAACTCAAATAGAATTTGAAAATCCAAGAGAATATTTTAAAGACTTGGTCTTTACTTGTTTAAATAAATTCATTAATTTTTTTACTTTGCTTCTTATAACTTTCAAAAAGACAATTTTAGACAAAAAATACAACCTTAAAAATGATTTTAGGATTTTTAAACACATATACCTTTTTACCTTTTAAATTCCTTCCTCTTCTCTCCTGACAATTTAAATCAATGTTCAAGTATTTTTTTTATTTTATTGTAAAGAATAATAAATATATTTTAATTTAATTCTTCATTTTAGCTTCTGTTTTTTCGCCGAAGAATATTTGTGAAATATTTCTTCAAACTTACTGTAATCAAAATTCAAAAAAAATATTCTGGCAAATCTAGGAAATCTGTAGAAGCAATTTTAAATCTTAATTCAAAGTATTTTGAATTTCTTTTAAACTGTTTGTTCAGGAAACTCTAGAAGAAATAATGATTTGTCTTTGGTAGAAATATAGCTGGGTCCAATTTGTTATATATTCTAACAAAATGCAGATTGGATTTTAACCTATTCAAAACATGTCATCAAAATTCTAAAATTAATCTCAATCAGGAAAAATTACTAATGATGTTCCATAAATTGTTTTTTTAATTTTTCAAAAAGGTTTAAATTAACTAGTTTCTCTCTTCTTTTTTTCGGTTGAATTTTGAATTTTTAAGAGTCGAAATTGAAGATAAACTATGTTTTCTTCTCTTTTAAACCATTCAATTGTTTTTTTCATCATTTATTCTCTACAAAACCTTCCGTAAAAGAAAAAAAAATGTACGACGGAAAGACGGACAGAAATACCAATTTTTTTAATGTATAGATTTATTTATTAATGGTAAATTGAGCAAATTGTCTATTTCTGGCAATTTATTTAAGTGTGTATCAAACTGGTAGCCCTTCGCATTAATCAGGACCCAAGAAGTAGCTCTTGGTTTCAAAAAGGTTGGTGACCCCTGCTCTAGATGATGGATGACCCTTCCTTTCACTCATGTCAAAAAGCTCTTGCACCCTCAAGACCTCCAAGAGTCACCCGCTGGTTGACTGCACCTGCATGTGCACGCCGCGTTCACACACTTTTATGGCCATCTTGTCAATCTTTTCATTATTCTGTCTTTTTCCTCTGTGCCAGTGATGAGCACACATTAGACTACACCGTGGGTCGGCAACCAGCGGGTCTAGAGCCCCGGCTCTTTAATGGCTCTCTGAAACTTTTTCAAAATGTAGGAAAAATGGGAAAAGATGAGGAGAAAAAAAAAAAATATATATATTTTTTTAATATGGTTTCTGTAGGAGGACAAACATGACACAAACCTCTCTAATTGTTATAAAGCACACTATTTACATTAAACATGCTTCACTGATTTGAGTATTTGGCGAGCGCCGTTTTGTCCTACTAATTTTGGCGGTCTTTGAACTCACCGTAGTTTGTTTACATGTATATCTTTCGCCAACTTTCTAGTGGTGTTTTATACCACTTCTTTTTCCGTCTCATTTTGTCCACCAAACTTTTAAATTGTGCATGAGTGCAAAAATGTGAGTTTTGTTGATGTTATTGACTTGTGCGGAGTGCTAATCAGACATATTTGGTCACTGCAAGCTAATCGATGCTAACATGCTATTTAGGCTAGCTATACGTACATATTGCATCGTTCTGCCTCATTTGTAGGTATATTTGAGGTCATTTAGTTTCCTTTAAGTCTTCTTAATTCAATTTATATCTCATGACACACTATCTGTATATAATATGGCATTTAATTTTTGGGGCTCCTGACAGATTTGTTTTTGTATTTTTGGTCCAATACGGCTCTTTCATCATTTTAAGTTGCCGACCCTTGGGCTACACAAATAATTCACATTGAATCAACAATGAGCTTTTCATTAGTGCGATAATGTAACCTCAGGAGTTGGAGGGATTTTTTTTTTTGTTTAAGTGAAGTGAATTGTATTTACAGTCGCTATCAACATTTTAAAGTTAAAGTACCAATGATTGTCACACACGCACACAAGGTGTGGCGAAATTATTCTCTGCATTTGACCCATCACCCTTGTTCATCGCCTGGGAGGTGAGGGTAGCAGCGGTGCCCGCGCCCGGGAATCATTTTTAGTGTAATGACCCCCAATTCCAACCATTGATGCTGAGTGCCAAGCAGGGAGGTAAAGGGTCACATTTTTATATTCTTTGGTATGACTCGGCCGGGGTTTGAACTCACAACCTACCGATCTCAGGGCGGACACTCTAACCACTAGTACATACACTTTTAAATAACATAATGTCATGGCTGTCTTGAGTTTCCAGTACTTTCTACAATCAGGCTAGAATTAAGGTTATAGAATGGCCTTCCTTCCCTAAGTCCTGCCTTAAACGTGTGGACAATGCTGAAGAAACAAGTCCATTTCAGAAAACCAACACATTTAGCTTAATTGCACCAATTTTATCAAGAGAAGTGGTCAAAAATTCAACCATAAGCTTGCCAGAAGCTAGTGAATGATTTGGTCACATTTTCAGTAGACCTATAATAAATTCATAAAAGAACCAAACTTCATGAATGTTTTTTGTATGTGCTACAATCACTCTATCACAAAAAAATAAGAGTTGTAGAAATTGTTAGAAACTCAGGACAGCCTTGACATTATGTTCTTTTACAAGTGTATGTAAACTTTTGATCGCGACTATATATAGCGCTTGTATATAGTACGCATCCATGGAAAATGCGCACGTCATAGTCACCTTTAGTGTTGCTTTGTGTGCAAGTTCTTAAATGTAACTTATCCGATCAATTTTAGCTCGGTTGGTAGAGTGGCTGTGCCAGCAACTTGAGGGTTGCAGGTTCGATTCCCGCTTCCGTCTTCCTAGTCACTGCCGTTGTGTCCTTGGGCAAGACACTTTACCCACCTGTTTCCAGTGCCACCCACACTGGTTTGAATGTAACTTAGATGTTGGGTTTCACTATGTAAAGCGCTTTGAGTCACTAGAGAAAAAGTGTTAAATAAATATAATTCACTTCACTTCCCAATATCCAGTGTTGTGGTATTTCAATTAACTGGAATACAGTGTGCTGTGGGGCCCTATTGTAGTGAATCACACCTGAGACATCATAAATTAATCAATTCTTTAATGGACACGTGAAAGTAAACAATGTGATAAGGAACATTTTACATCAATCAATCTAGGGATGTCGATATCTGGTCAAGACACTCCTGCCTTCACCTTCATTGTCCATTCGTTTTGGGTGACTTGATATACTTTAGACCTAGACGTTGAGTCCGCAACATTCATGGCGAGCAATAACTGATACAGTCTGCTTTTCCAGTCTGAAAGCATAAACCGTTTTCCGTAGTCTTCCCTTGACGGCCAGGTAATACAAAGCTCACGCTACCTTTTTTTAATCACATCCACGGGAGCCCGCATTCTCGTTGTCTCTCCTTCATTAAATGCACAAAGTTTTTCGGTAAGTAGAATCACAGCTGCCCTGGACATTCGAAAGTTCTCTTGCCTTCTGAGAAGTGTTGCATCCTAAATAGCTGCATTTGTTTCCTTTTCTTAAAGCATTCATGTGTGATTTTCACAAACGTCTGTACAGACGGAAGGAGAAACAAGGGCATGTCTGGATGACTCGACTCTGTATTTCCAGTGGTTAGCTACGAGTTACGAAACCGCTTTATTATGAAGATGGCTGTGGCGCGTTCTTTCTAGCGTTACTTCCTGTGTGGTGCGCGGTCTTTCTGGGTTCACTTATCCTCCGAACTCCGTTTGTAAACGATCACTGAGTCCATACAATGCTAAGAGCCGGAGATTCAAGAAATAGATGGCGCACTTAGCTGTGTAAAAAAATATCCAAGGAGAGGAACCTTAAACGATAGGGGCTCAGGCTAAGTAATTAGTAGTTTAAGGGGTTATCCGGCTTAGTGTAGACATAGCCTAATTTACATTTGTAGCATTACAGTGTACATGGCACTTGGAGCAGGTGGGTAAAAAACAGTGATTAGGATTGCAGAAGCGGGGATCGAACCTGGAACCCTTAAGTTGCTGGCACGTCCGCTCTACCAACCGAGCTCCACCGCCCCACAAAACACCATAGCTCACCGGCATCAAAACGTAAACAAACGCCATGGGTGGATCTACACCTGACATCTACTGTAATCATATCAAGTACAGGAACGTGTTTAGTCGATACGACTATGATTTTTTTGGCATCACAACATATTTCATTTTTAGAAAATGTATATTAAGTGTATAAACTCAGTAAATATGTCCTTGGACACATGAGGACTTTGAATATGACCGATGTATGATCCTGTAATGACTTGGTATCGGATTGATACCCAAATGTGTGGTATCATCCAAAACTAATGGAAAGCATCCACCCAGAAGAATAATTGATTATTACATTTTAACAGAAGTTTAGATGTACATGTTAAAAGAGAAAGTCAGCAGATATTTACTCTAAATGAAAGAGTAGATTAATAATCCATGTTTTACCACTTGTCCTTAATCATTTTGACAAAATAATGGAATGATAAATTACACAATATGTTACTGCATAAGTCAACAGACTAAATTAGGAGCCTTTGTTTACTTACTAATAAAAAAAAAGTTGTTTTGTATGTTCACTATTTAATTTCAGGACAAACTTGCAATGAGAAACATATGTTTAATGTACGGTAAGATTTTTTTGTTAAAATAGAGCCAATGATGCAAGTTTTGCGGTCCCTTTTATTTAGAAAAGTATTGAAAAGTACAGAAAAGTATCAAAATAATGGCACCGGGACAACACTAGTACAGAATGAATAATTAAATGACACGTATATTCCCCATCATATAAACTAGGTGCTACTTTTATTCACTGATAATTAAAACAAAGTCCCCTGCAGAGGACTTAGCAGATTTTATTTTAGTGTATTTTACTTGTTTTAAGGGTTTTGGTCCTAAATGATCTGAGTAAGATATTACAGCTTGTTGCTGACATTTGATGACCTATATTGAGTAAAACAGGCTTGAAACAAGAATATCAACTATTGCAAAGCTGTGGCATTAACACTAACGAGTATAAAACTACTTTTTTAAAGTAATAATTTCTTACGTCAAGCATGTAAAAAAAAATCATGACTTTGACACAATTCTGTCTATTAAAACAGATGACAGCCAAATGGACTTTGCTGTTTTATTTTCAATGAAACATTAGAAAAATGTACTCGTTTAGTAGTACAGTTGTTATTAGTGAGAATATTCTTATTTTGGGTTTGTTGAGGTTAGCTAATTTTTACTTGTTTTGGAAAGTCTTAAGCCAAATGTTCTTGTTTTATTGGCAGATAATTCTGCTTCGTTCAAATAAAATACCCCTCATTTTGGCATTCGTTTTTCTTGTTTTTGAACACTGACTTTTTGCAGTGTGGTTACGCGTATTTTTATTTTTATTTTGGATGCCCTTTCTGTAATTTAGCATCGACACGGTTGTTTTGTGGTCATGCTGGGAATTTGAATTTGGTTGCTGCATCCAAATAGGTGCTGATGGTGCAATGAAGGGCCCTTGGGGGGATGTTGTTGTGAATAATGCTGTGGGACGAGCTCCAGCTCAGTGATGCAGACCACTCCCCAAGTAAGTTATTTTTTCTAATACCATGACGGTCGGAGAGCAAGAGGCACCCCATGCCCATAGAAGGAATTAAGATGTGTCTTATACACGACTGCCCTCCCCTTGCTTGTTCTCTGACTCTCTCCCACTCTCCCTAATTCTGGGATGGTGGCCAAGTGCCACCAAGGACACTAAGGCTAATAAATCATCCCCCGTTTCAACATCTGCCCCGTCCCATAGGGCGGCCTTCCACCGCCACCGCCACCGCCACCCCACCCCTTGTGAAGATGGCTCCTTGGCTTTATTCCACTTTCAGCATCCCTCCGTACTCACCCATTGACACCTCCACCCCGACTGACAAAACGTCCATTGTCCCATGCCCGAGTGAAGAAGAGACCCTCTTGTCCCCCCCCAACCCCCGCTGACAAAAGCCATCCGAAGCCAAGATGGGGCCTGCCAGGCAAGATGCCTGGGACCCGGCAGGGGTGCCCCCCGCTCCCCCTTTTCATTTTTAAACCGCTTTTTAGTTTGTCCTTTTTTTTTTTTTTTACATTTAATACTCCCCTCCTGTGGGGGTCACTCACTCAGCTCACCCCCTACCCTTTTCACGGGGGTTGAACTCTCAGCCCGGCATAAAGACATCAAGTGACAGCGGCGAGAGAAAACAGCCAGATTTGGCAGAAAGAGATATTCGACATGGCTGTCAGTGGCCATTCTGCATGCCTTTTGTTCCCTCGGGTGTAGTTGAAACAGATAAATAAACAGTCATTGGCTGAAAAGCCAGGATCAAAAGCTCGTTTTCATATAGAGCAGAAAAGACTTAAAAAAAACAAAAAAACGAGGCATAAACTTGATGTCGCCAATTAAGAAGAAGGAGAGGAAAAACTCGCTTCATACTGTTCCGGCTGGTTTTCCCAGCCGAGGCTAAAAAGCCATTCAGTCGCTGTAAAGATGTTCCTGGGTCTTTAGTTAGCATTGTAGGGTCTCGAGTGTGCATGGCGGAGAAGATCTGGGAAGTTGTCTCGGGCATCATCAGTTAAGAAGCACCCCTCTCCACGGTTACTCACAACAACCTCATTTACTGTGAATACGCTGCACTTTTTCCCAGCACCTCCATCTCGCCCCCAACAACGGGGAGCGCCGCCCATAGCTGTGCACGGGCCAGACACTTTGCACATTCACAGTCTGTCTACTCTTGGTGGAAATATTCACGCTTTGATCGAGATCCGCTGATATTCTGTAAGCTTGTTGCATCAAGATATCTGCTTGGGTTTTGTATGGTCTTGATTAGTGTAGTCCCGATACCAATATTTTGGTACCGGTACCAAAATGTATGTATTTTGAACAAAGCTCAATTACCATATTTTTTGGACTTTACTTTACTTTAGGCCAAGGTATTCCCCGAGGAGTATAGGTCGCCGACAAAAGCCTTCCATCCATTCTGGTCGTGTGCCCTTCGGTAGAGTTGTTGCCATGACAGCCCCTCAGCCCTCATCTCCTGTTCCTTGCTTCTACTCCAGGTTGTTCTTGGTCTCCCTCTGTTTCTTAATCCCTGTGGGTTTCCATGTTAGTGCCTGTTTGATGATTGATTTATTGGGTTTTCTGAGTGTGTGGCCTATCCAGCTCCACTTCCTTCTCCTGATTTGCAGTTCCACTGGTTCTTGTTTGGTGAGTTCCCACAGGTTGGCATTGATGATGGTGTCTGGCCAGTAGACTCCTAGGACCCGACGGAGGCAACGGTTTACGAATGTCTGAAGTTTAGTGAGTATGCTATTGGTGGTTTTCCATGTTTTTGATCCGTACTGCAGGATGGATTTGACATTTGAGTTAAATATTTTCCGTTTGGTTTTGAGAGAAATGTTTTTAGCTCTCCATATTTTGTTTAGCATGTTGAATGATGTTCTTGCTTTCCCTATTCTGGATTTGACATCTTCATTTGCCCCTCCATCTACATTGATTATGCTCCCCAAGTATGTAAAACTGACTACCTCCACTGCAAAAAGTCAGTGTTCAAAAACAAGAAAAAAAATACAAAAATTAGGGGTATTTTGCTTGAACTAAGCAAAATTATCAGCCAATAGAACAAGAAAATGTGGCTTGTCAAGACTTTTCAAAACAAGTAAAATGAGCTTACCTCAATGATCCTCAAAATACCTTAAAATAAGTACATTCTCATTAATAAGTGCACTTTTATTGTTAGAAAAAAAAATGGACCTTTTTGCGCAATATGTTGAAAAATATTTTTAAATTTGGTAAATTAAAGTGTCATTATTTTGACAAAATGATATGCGCTTGGCATTACATTTCGAGAAACCAGCAAACTTATACTAAAAACTAATTCATTGTTCTTAATGGAAAGGCAACAAGGGAACCGCTTGTTACTCTCGGGGTCTACTAGCCGCTCAGGCAAATCATATGGTCTAAAAATGCATTTTCCCATTGACAACATGACATCATCGCACCAAGCGCATGCTCTTTCAGTCAATTAGTGCACATATATACCGCCCGGCCCCCGGCAAAACATTTTTCTATTGTAATTTTGAAGAATTTATCGTAATAGGCATGAATTATTTCTGTTCAAAATAGTTTAAAATGTCACATGTTGAATGTTTAACATGTGACTAAGTATATTCTATTGTTTCATTGAAAATAAAACAGCAAAGTCCATTTGGCTGTCATCTGTTTTTATTATGATACACATTTGTGTCAAAATCATGTTTGTTTTTTTCATGCTTGAAAAAATAATTTTTTTACTTTAAAAAAGTAGGATTATACTTGTGAGTGTTGATGACACAGCTTTGCAACACTTGATATTCTAGTTTCGAGCATGTTTTACTCAATATAGGTCATCAAATCTCAGCAACAAGCTGTTATATCTTACTAAGATGATTTAGGACCAAAACCCTTAAAGCAAGTAAAAGACTGTAACATAAAATCCGCTTAGTGAGAAGAATGATCTTATCAGACAGAAAATAAGCAAATATCACCCTTATTTGAGATATTTAATCTTACTTAGATTTCAGTTTTTGCATTGTCTTCTAATTGATTTTGGTCCTTTGTTATTGGTGTATTGTTTTTGTTATTGACATGCATGACATTTGTTTGTTGTGAATTGATCTTAAGCCCAAGAAATGCAGCAGCTCTAAATAGTTTTTGTGGTGATTGTGAGCCAGGAGAGCTAGATAGTCTACAAAGTCTAGGTCCTCCAGTTGTTCGGTAAGGCTCCACTGTATGCCAGGTTTTGCTGTTTTTGGTTGTTTGGTTCATGGTCCAGTCAATACAGAGGAGGAAAAGGAAAGGCAAAAGCAGACATCCTTGCCGCACCCCAGTCAGGACCTCGAAGGCCTCCGATGGGCATCCGTCATGAAGGACACGACATCGCATCCCTTGATAGGTGCTCTTGATGATGTTGATGAGCTTCGGTGGGAAGCCATAGTGTGCCATCAGCTTCCACAGTGTCTCATGGTCAAACGTCTTTTTAGAGTCTATGAAATTGATATATACCGGTGAGTCCCATTCCATGGATTGTTCTATTATAATCCTGAGGAAGGCAATTTTCGGATTATAAATCACATTTTTGTTCATAGTTTGGCCGGGGGGTATGATTTATACTCAGGAGCGACTTATGTGTGAAATTATTAACACATTACCGTAAAATATCAGTATATTGTATAATCATGTTATTTTTTTTACATGAAACCTGGTTAAAATATTTAGTGCAAGTTAAATAATGATAACTGTTCTCATTTTAGAGACATTAACCGTGATTTGAAATGTTACTATCTTTACATAGCTACGCTGCACAAAAAGAAGATGAACTGACAGGGTAAGGTGGATGGATTTGTTGTTGATTCTTTCCTAATCATTGGCAGTTGAAAAGTTGTGTGATCTGAAACTGAGTGCACTACAGGGCTCGTGACAGTGTATGTGCATGTTAACAGGAATGCTAGTTGTTGTTTTGGCTTTATTAAATAGAAAATTGCTCCAACACCCTTTTATGTGTGTTTGATATACAGTACTGTATAGTGTTGTCCCGATACCAATATTTTGGAACCGGTGCCAAAATTATTTCAATACTTTTCGCTACTTTTTAAATACAAACCCCGTTTCCATATGAGTTGGGAAATTGTGTTAGATGTAAATATAAACGGAATACAATGATTTGCAAATCCCTTTCAACCCATATTTAATTGGATACACTACAAAGACAAGATATTTGATGTTCAAACTCGTGAATTTTATTTTTTTTTGCAAATAATAATTAACTTAGAATTTCATGGCTGCAACACATGCCAAAGTAGTTGGGAAAGGACATGTTCACCACTGTTACATCACCTTTTTTTTAACAACACTCAATAAATGTTTGGGAATTGAGGAAACTAATTTTTGAAACTTTGAAAGTGGAATTATATCCCATTCTTGTTTTATGTCGAGCTTCAGTGGTTCAGCAGTCAGGGGTCTCCGCTGTCGTATTTTACGCTTCATAATGCGCCACACATTTTTGATGGGAGACAGGTCTGGACTGCAGGCAGGCCAGGAAAGTACCCGCACTCTTTTTTTTTTTTAACGAAGCCACGCTGTTGTAACACTTGTCTTGCTGAAATAAGCTGGGGCGTCCATGATAACGTTGCTTGGATGACAACATATGTTGCTCCAAAATCTGTATGGACCTTTCAGCAGTAATGGTGCCTTCACAGATGTGTAAGTTACCCATGCCTTGGGCACTAATACACCCCCATACCATCACAGATGTTGGCTTTCGAACTTTGCGCCTGTAACAATCCGAATGTTTTTTTTCCTCTTTGTTCTGGAGGACACCGCGTTTTATGTTTCCAAATAAAATGTGAAATGTGGACTCGTCAGACCACAGAACACTTTTTCTCTTTGCATCAGTCCATCTTAGGTGAGCTCAGGCCCAACCAAGCCGGCGACGTTTCAGGATATTGTTGATGGGTTTGGTTTTGCATAGTAGAATTTTAACTTGCACTTACAGATGTAGCGACCAACTGTAGTTACTGAAAGTGGTTTAATGAAGTATTCCTGAGCCCATGTGGTGATATCCTATACACACTGATGTCTGTTTCTGATGCAGTACCGCCTGAGGTATCAAAAGTCCATAATATCATCGCTTACGTGCAGTGATATCTCCAGATTCTCTGAACTTTTTGACGATTTTACGGACTGAAGATCGTAAAATCCCTAATTTCCTTGCAAAAATTTGTTGAGAAATGTTGTTCTAAAACTGTTCAACAATTTGTTTCAAATTGATGACACTCACCCCATCCTTGTTTGTGAATTACTTAGCATTTCATGGAATCTGCTTTTATACCCAATCATGGCACCCAACTGTTCTCAATTAGCCTGCACACCTGTAGGATGTTCCATATAAGTGTTTGATGAGCATTCCTCAACTTTATCATTATTTATTGCCACCTTTCCCAACTTCTTTGTCACGTGTTGCTGGCATCAAATTCTAAAGTTAATGATTATTTGCAAAAAAAAAAAAAAATGTTAATCAGTTTGAACATCAAATATGTTGTCTTTGTAGCATATTCAACTGAATATCTAACACAATTTCCCAACTAAAGGGGACCATAAAAAATGCATTATTGGCTTTATAATAAAAAATCTTAGGGTACATTAAAAATATGTTTCTTATTGTAAGTACGTCCTTAAATAAAATAGTGAACATACAAGACAACTTGTCTTTTAGTAGTAAGCAAGCAAATAAAGGCTCCTAAATTTGCTGCTGACATATGCAGTAACATTGTGTCATTTTCCATTATATTATTTAGTCAACATTAGTAAGGACAACTGGTAGCAAATGGATTATTAATCTACTTGTTCATTTTCTGTTAATATCTGCTTACTTTCTCTTTTAACATGTTCTATCTACACTTCTGTTAAAATGTAATAATCACGTATTCTTCTGTTGTTTGATACTTTACATTAGTTTTGGATGATACCACAAATTTAGGTATCAATTCGATACCAAGTCGTTACATGATCCTACATTGGTCATATTCACAGTTCTCATGTGTAATTATAATTTTTTTTAAAAGGAAGAAGATGTTTTGATGCCAAAAAAATTGACGTACGCTCCTGTACCATTACAGTGGATGTCAGGTTAAGATGCACCAATGGAATTTGTTCACATTTTGACGCCGGTGAGCTACGATGTGTAGTGAAGCATGTTTAGCTATTCCTTGTCCTGCAGGGATTATATTTTTAAGAAACCTTTTTTGTAGTCGCCATGGAGGCGAGGATTAGTGATTTAGAAGTAGCTAACAGTACTTTTTAGAAGCGTTATAATACCGTACATGATTCATTACTTTTACGGTACTATACTAATACCGGTATACCGTACAACCCTAGTCTTGACAAACGTGGAATAAAAATTATTTTTCCAGAGCCTGGAAAAGTTATGAAAAAGACAATTTTTGTCAGAAGTTTTGGATAAGTCATGGAAATATATCTAACATGTCATTAATCCAAACCAAATTGCTACCCATATTTTGGTGTGAAAAATGTATTCAGTCTAGTCTTTGTGTGCAAGCGCCTATGCTAAGGAGATCGTTACTTCTGCGATGCTGCAGATGCCAGGAAAGTGCAGAATCAATAATACATGGCTTTTTAGGGATAAATACAAAGTGTGGCTGCCCTGGCAATAGAAAACGACCAAAGTGCGGTAAAACATTTGACATTTGGAGCATAGGCGAGGCAGCGCTCGTTAGCCCCTTGAATGGGAAAGAGCACGAAACAGTGGCCACAGTTGCTGACAGCACAATACCCATAAGTGAATTTATGACAGCAAAGCAGCACGACTACAGTTTCCACAGCAACCAGGTAAGACAGCGTTGGACGTTTTTTTTTTTTTTTTTGTAAAGTCCTCCAAAGATCGAATTCATACAACTCATTTCAAATCATCCGAGGAGAAAGCCATATTTACGCCGTCATGTTCCCGGAACAGCCATAGTGCAGCACAATATACCTGTTGTGAGAACAAGTGTGCTTATGTCTGTGTTTTGGGGCTTGCTCTGCACTTTAAAAAGACTCTTACTATCATTAGTTTTCTGACAAACAAAATATGTAGTACTTTTTGACAAAAGCCCAAACCACCATTTCTCCACCAAATGTATTTATACGTAAAACTGGGGGATGGAGCAAAAGTAAAAACTAAATATGCTAAAATATAGTCTATATTTTAGTAAAGGTTCGTACACTTTGAACACAAAATAAAACACTATGCAGGGCTAGGGTTGTACTGGTAATAATATAGCATCGCGATACTAATGAATCATATTTGGTACTATACCGCCTCTGAAAAGTACAGGTCCGCACTTTTTCATTATAGCGTTTGTTACATTGGAGAGAGTTGGGTGAAGGCAGTGTCGACAACGCTGTGGATACTTACCATGAATTGAAAAACATATTCGGGTTTTACCATTTTGTGGTCAATTGTACAGAATATGTACTGTACTGTGCAATCTACTAATAAAAGCTTCAATCAATCAATCAAAATACTTTCTGAGTCCACACATTTCTTTGTGTGGACCTATATTGAGCTGGCAAAACTGAAAATATGTTTTTAAAAAGGCTAAAAAAAAATCACTTACCAGACACACAAAGTACAGTAGAGAAGGGGAGTAATATGGCCCCATTCAGGGGTGGATCCCACGTGAGAGGAAGGTTGGGGATTAATCTTTAAAGGTCTTAGTGGCCACATGTGTGGACAGCACCTTTTAGCTCTTATTTGCAAAATTGTGTACCCTACTGAATCGGCGTCTTATGCCAACATATGGATACTCATACTGCTATCTGGTGGTGTCAGAAGAGTATAACATACAAAGGAATTTGGAGAAAAAAATAAAAATAAAAAATAAAAATGAGCATGTCACTACACATGAAGTACACATTTGTGTACATATGGACTAAAAACATCATATAAAAAGATGATTTTTATTTTAATTAGGGTCCAATAAGACCAAATAGCAAAGAGGAATACAATAAGCATGCAAACGAACAACTTGGGCCTTAAGAGGTTAAACATGTTGCAATCAGTTTGCTGAAAATGATAGAAAGCGCCACTCCTCATAGCAACAGACATTGTGGTCAAAGTTGGAATTGCCACACAAAACACCTTTTTTTTTTTTTTTTGTCCTGTTCAGCTTCTCAGGCAAATCATATAGTTGATGTAGATGCCCATATCAGCTGTTCAGATTTACTTTACAAAAGAGAAGTGTGGGATACTTCTCTTTTTGTCTTATTTGAATGTGACTTTATTAAATGTATTTATATTATCATTTGGTGCAGCCGGGCCGGAGAAGGAGGGGATAGAAAGAGAAAAAAAGGAAGACAGAGGGGGAAATTGTGGGGATAAGAGGAGGATTAGACAGAGAGACAAAAACAACACATTTTAAGATATTCAACAATCTACAGCCATCTATATAGAGCACCCCGCAGTTTCTCATGTTTCATGTGTCAGGTAAACCACGATGAATTGGGCCATATGAATCCACCTCCTACAGTGGCACACACAACGGGTGGATGAAACGTTCGTACACCAAAGCATATTTGTATTCGGTCTTTGGTGAAAACTTTGTGCAATGATTAGAGGGTGCACTGGATTAAAAAGCGCAAATAAGTGGTCATATTATGTATTTTTTCTATATTTAAAACTATCTTGTGGTCTACATAACATGTAATGGTGGTTATTTGGTGAAAGAACAAGTATATACATTAGATTATTTACAATCCGGGGAGGTGGGATGTTGTGGGGGGAGGGGGTTAGGCTAGGGTTGTAGCTGCCGAGAGGTGTTCCTTTAGTGCGGTTTTGAAGGACGATAGCTATGCACTTTTTACACCAGTTGGGAGTGCATTCCATATTGATGTGGCATAGAAGGAGAATCGATCAATCAGTGTTGATTTATATAGCCCTAAATCACAAGTGCCTCGAAGGGCTGGACAAGCCACAGCGACATCCTCGGTTCAGAGCCCACAAAAGGGCAAGGAAAAACTCACAACCCAGTGGGACATCAATGTGGATGACTATGAGAAACCTTGGAGAGGACCGCCTCTAGGGGAGACCGAATGCAATAGACGTCAAATGGGTTTGTTTGATTGATTAAATGAAACTTTAGTTTAGTAGATTGCACAGTACAGTACATATTCCGTACAATTGACCACTAAATGGTAACACCCGAACAAGTTTTTCAACTTGTTTAAGTCGGGGTCCACGTTAATCAGTTCATGGTTATAAGTAATTCATGGGTCTAACATAATATTGTGAAAGTTCAGTCCATAGTGGATCTAACATAATAGTGAGAGTCCAGTCCATGGTGGGGCCAGCGGGAGACCATCCCGAGCAGAGACGGGTCAGTAGCGCAGTGGGTCCCGATTTTGGACAGCCAGAACTTCATCCATGGCCACCGGACCTGTGCCTCCTCCTCCACAAGAGAGAGGGGAGCTGAGGAGAAAAGAAACGGCAGATCAACTGGTCTAAAAAGGGGGTCCATTTAAAGGCTAAAGTATACAAATGACTTTTAAGACGGGACTTAAATGCTAAGGTATCATCTCTAACTGTTCCATACTACTGGAGCCCGAATAGAAAACGCTTCATAGCCCGCAGACTTGTTTTGGGCTCTCAGAATCACTAATAGGCCAAAGTTCTTTGAACGCAGATTTCTTACCGGGACATATGGTACAATACAATCAGCAAGATAGGATTGAGCTAGACAATGTAAGTAAGGAGTAAAACCTTAAAGTCACATATTAAGTGCACAAGAAGCCAGTGCAGGTGAGCCAGTATAGGCCTAATATGATCAGACTTTCAATGAGTTAAGACCTTTGTTAGATGAGAATCTGGGTTTTACGTGGATTGTGGAGCTCCCCCTGGTGTTGTGGTCACACTTACCATTACACCATGTACCAAATAAAATTGCTTCGAGGTCAGTAAGCACAACCAGAATTATGCCGTGCGTCAGGTGCACCGGGTTAAAAGGCGCATGGTCAATTTTTGTGAAGACGAAATAATTTTAAGTGCACCTTTATAGTTCAAAAAATACGGTACGTTAAAGAAATATTAAATGAGAAATGGGTTGTACTTGTATAGCGCTTTTCTACCTTCAAGGTATTCAAAGCGCTTTGACACTACTTCCACATTTACCCATTCACACACTGATGGCGGGAGCTGCCATGCAAGGCGCTAACCGGCACCCATCAGGAGCAAGGGTGAAGTGTCTTGCTCAGGGGATTGAACCAGGGACCCTCGGGTTACTCCTGAGAAGCTTCATGGTTAGGTTTCAAATTTACTGTAGGTGTTTCATTCTTTTAAAACCACTCAAGCGAGCAAGAACATTCACCAACGAGGTCCCATGATGAATGAGTCAATTAGTGGTGTTGGCATTTTCCCCCTCTCATATTTTTGCCTGAATTATGCAGATCAAGGCATTTTAATTAATGGAATAAGCAGGTGTTTTTATTATGATTAAGATTTTTGATTAACAGTTTAATCAGATTTTAGCCACACCGTTCAATAGTTGTGTCGTTATTGCTATTCCGCCTGCACGGCGAGATGATCCAACTAACTTGGAGTGAGAAAAAAAAATATATAATCTGATTTTCCACTCCCAGCAAGACAGCGCTTCTTTGTGGCTCTTCTCTCGCTGTGCAAAACATTTAGATTTCCAATTAACACCCCCCTACCCCTGTGCACAATGGCTAATTTATCGCAGTGAGCAGGCGCCTGATGTCTCAATCTGCCGTGTGTCGGCGATGAGAAGAGTTTCTTTCATGTCAGGCAAAAAAAAAAGTCCATTAAGGTGGAGGGTGGGAAGAGATCATATCCCAAAGAAAAAGTCCTGACTTTAAAAAGAAAACATCATGGAAGACAAATAAGGAAGAACACTTGAAAAAATATATGACGGTGGAGGGGGGTTTATTGAGTGGCGGAACAGGAACAGCAATGGCCTCGCATTGACTCGGCAGTCTGTACGCCGACAACCAGCCAACTCATCCGCACAACACCCACATTGTCCACTGTGCCAACGAGCCAGAGCAGCCTTCCCTCTCTTCGGCAGGGGTAGCGGTTGGTTGCCTGAGACGAACACATTATAGATACATGTTGGCCTTGGCTCGACCTCCTCTGCACGCTCAGCGGATGGGACACATAGGAAAGAGTGAGAAAGATGAGAAATTAAACACACACGCGTAGACGGCGAATGAGCTCCACCCCCCATCCCCCATAACACCAACACAGACGGAAAAGTGCGGATGAAGGAACGAGTGTGGTGTTGTTTCTAGGCAGGGGGTAAGAATCAGGGAAATATTGAAAAACAGCTCATTCACACACACACACACACGTACGTATGTATGTATTAGAGATGCGCGGATAGGCAATTATATCATCCGCAACCCGCCGTCCACCCGAACCGACTTTTTATCGGGACCGTACCCGCCCGCCAACCGCCCGCTGAAATACATCAGAGGTTGGCCACCTTTACCACTCATAGAGTTATTTAAACCTGTCTCACAGAGTAATGTAGTCAATTGGAATCGATAACGTTCTCGCGACTATTCAATAGCGTTCATCCTGATGACAAGAATATGGGCGTGCTGTGCCTTTGACACCTTCAACAACGTGTACCAACCGATTGTTGGACCAGCAACATGTGTGCAACTTCCGCAATCACACGTATGAGATTGAAAGGCATACTGGGTGATACAGAGTACACTGATGGTTGTGATATAAACAACTTTAACACTTACTAATATGCGCCACGCTATGAAGCCACACCAATACAAGATTGACAAACACATTTCGGGAGAACATCCTCACAGTAACACAACATAAACGCAACACAACTAATACCCATAATCCTTTGTATTCATGACACTTCCTGAATATATTTTACACCCCCGTGCCCCCAACCCCGCCCACCTTACCAACGCACAAGGGGGGTGGGGGTGTATGGGGTGTATAAAATAGTCAGGAGGTGTCATGAATACAAAGGATTATGGGTATTTGTTGTGTTGCGTTTATGTTGTGTTACTGGAAGGATGTTCTCCCGAAATGTGTTTGTCGTTCTTAGTTGGTGTGGCTTCAAAGCGTGGCGCATATTACTAAGGGTGTTAAAATGTTTATATCACAACCACTAGTGTACTCTGTGTCACCCAGTATGCCTTGCAGTCGTGTGCGTGTTGCCCCGGAAGCCACACACAACATGATGCTGGACTGACAAGCAGATCGTGTATGATGTAGAAGGTGACAAAGCCAATGGCTTCATAGCACGCACTAATATTTAATATCTGGGTGACTGCCGGCAGTCATTCCAGAGAATAATAGCGTCTCCTATTGACTTCTTCGCTTTGTGACACGGATCTCAAATAGCTTTTTGAATGGCAAAGGATACCGATCCCAGAACCATGTATATCAAATGTCTTCGGATGGTTCAACCGCCACCCGCTCGAATCTAATTAAAATATATTTGTTCATCATGTCAACCGCCCGGCCCGCGGTTTACCCGCGGAGTCCGCTGATGAGACCGCAAACCGCGCATCTCTAGTATGTATACATGTGGGCAGTCTGCCTTACAATACAAATGTCCTGAGTGGTCCTGGGTTCAATCCCGGGCTTGGGATCTTTCTGTGTGGAGTTTGCATGTCCTCCCCATGAATGCGTGGGTTCCCTCAGGGTACTACGGCTTCCTTTCACCTCCAAAGACATGCACCTGGGGATAGGTTGATTGGCAACACTAAATTGGCCCTAGTGTGTGAATGTGAGTGTGAATGTTGTCCGTCTATCTGTGTTGGCCCTGGGATGAGGTGGCGACTTGTCCAAGGTGTACGCCTGCCTTCCGCCTGATTGTAGCTGAGATAGGCACCAGCGCCCCCTGCGACCCCAAAGGGAATAAGTGGTAGAAGATGTATGAATGTATGTATGTCTGTATATGTACAAACCCAGTTTCCATTTGAGTTGGGAAATTGTGTTAGATGTAAATATAAACGGAATACAATGATTTGCAAATCATTTTCAACCCATATTCAGTTGAATATGCTACAAAGACAACATATTTGATGTTCAAACTGCTAAACTTTTTTTTTTTTTAAATAATCATTACCTTTAGAATTTGATGCCAGCAACACGTGACAAAGAAGTTGGGAAAGGTGGCAATAAATACTGATATAGTTGAGGAATGCTCATCAAACACTTAAATGGAACATCCCACAGGTGTGCAGGCTAATGGGGAACAGGTGGGTGCCATGATTGGGTATAAAAGCAGCTTCCATGAAATGCTAAGTAATTCACAAACAAGGATGGGGTGAGGGTCACCACTTTGTAAGCAAATTGTCGAAGAGTTTTAGAACATTTCTCAACGAGCTATTACAAGGAATTTAGGAATTTTACCATCTACGGTCCGTAAAATCATCAAAAAGTTAAAAAAATCTGGAAAAATCACTGTACGTAAGCGATGATATTATGGACTTTTGATCCCTCAGGCGGTACTGCATCAAAAACCGACATCAGTGTGGAAAGGATATCACCACATGCGCTCGAACATTTCATAAAACCACTGTCAGTAACTACAGTTGGTCGCTACATCTGTAAGTGCAAGTTAAAACTCTACTATGCAAAGCGAAAGCCATTTATCAACAATATCCTGAAACACCGCTGGTTTGGCTGAGCCCGAGCTCACCTAAGATAGACTGATGCAAAGAGGAAAGGTCTTCTGTGGTCTGACAAGTCCACATTTCAAATTATATTTGGAAACAGAGGACGTGGTGTCCTCCAAAACAAAGAGGAAAATAACCATCCGGATTGTTATAGGCGCAAAGTTCAAAAGCCAGCATCTGTGATGGTATGGGGGTGTATTAGTGCCCAAGGTATGGGTAACTTACACATCTGTGAAGGCACCATTAATGCTAAAAGGTCCATACAGGTTTTGGAACAACATATGTTGTCATCCAAGCAACATTATCATGGACGCTCCTGCTTATTTCAGCAAGACAAGTGTTACAACAGCGCGGCTTCGTAAAAAAAGAGTGCGGGTACTTTCCTGGCCCGCATGCAGTCCGGACCTGTCTCCTATCGAAAATGTGTGGCACATTATGAAGTGTAAATTACAACAGCGGAGACCCCGGACTGTTGAACGACTGAAGCTCTACATAAAACAAGAATGGGAGATAATTCCACTTTCAAAGCTTCAACAATTAGTTTCCACAGTTCCCAAACATTTATTGTTAAAAGAAAAGGTGATGTAACACAGTGGTGAACATGCCCTTTCCCAACTACTTTGGCACGTGTTGCAGCCGTGAAATTCTAAGATAATTATTATTTGCAAAAAAAAAATAAAGTTTATGAGTTTGAACATCAAATATGTTGTCTTTGTAGTGCATTCAATTGAATATGGGTTGAAAAGGATTTGCAAATCATTGTATTCCGTTCATATTTACACCTAACACAATTTCCCAACTCATATGGAAACAGGGTTTGTGGGTTGTCCTGAAGAATTTGGAGGTCATCCTCCTTTTTCATTGTCCCATTTACTCTCTGTAAAGCACCAGTTCCATTGGCAGCAAAAGAGGCCCAGAACATAATATTACCACCACCATGCTTGACGGTAGTGTGGTGTTCCTGGGATTAAAGGCCTCACCTTTTTCCCTCCAAACATGTTGCTGGGTATTGTGGTCAAAAAGCTAAATTTTAGTGTCATCTGCCATCACATGGACAAAGATAAGACCTTCTGGATGAAAGTTCTGTGGTCTGATGAAACAAAAATGTTGCTTTTTTTTTAAGAAACAGGCTTGTCGGGATGATATGGGCTCTGTGTTTTTTCTGACCTATATGTGTATTTATATATGTATGTGTATATATCCATCCATTAATTTTCTACCGATTGTCCTGTTCAGGCTTGCAGGGGTGCTGGAGCCTATCTCAGCTGTATATACAGTATACTCATATACATATATATGTATATACATTGATTCCCAAGAAATCGCGATTGTTGAGGCACCAAAATTGACATATGTTGTGGCGAAAAACATAATTTTTGGATTTTATTTTTTTTACCGATTAAGAATGGCTACAAATAAGAATTGAGATTAATTTGAAAAAAATTGTATTTTTGACAGCCCTATCATTTATCTTGTATATTGTCAATATCCCGCCAGTGACAAATCCTCCACTGTGTGACTAGGCACGGATTCCCACAGACCCAGTAAGAAACAAATGTTCGTCTGTCAGAACCATTTGACTTGATGTTCCATCTTCCTCGGTGACCCGTAAGGCCCCCTACTTGTCCTGGTGGGAAACCTCAAGGCTGCGGCACTACTATCATGCTGTGTAATAGTCACTCGCAGGCGGTCAAGTTCAGCCTTTGGACCCTGATATGGAGTGAGAGACTGCAAGATTCCTGTCTGGCCCCCAAAACCCAAACAGTGTTAGTGGCGCTGTCCTTTTTTTTTTTTTTTTTGTGCTGTTAAACACACATCGTTGTCGATGTAACAATGTTGTTTCAGCCTCTCTATCTTCGCCGTCACTAACCAGAGGCAGGCTGACGGACCGCCACCCCCCCATCCCCTGTTCATGCGTCTGCAGCCAGCCGCTCAATCACACCAGGCCCATCGGCGGCAACAGCCTTTATCTGGGCCAGAGCAGCCCTGTGATAACACTGTTAGCAGCACTAATGTGTGCTGTTTGGGAGCCACTGGAGCTGCCACTGTCAGGGTCAACTGCATCATTTGACACTCATTATCTGCAGGCAGTGTCTCTTCTCTTTCTCCAACCTCCATGTTGTTGGCCTCTTAAAACCCTGGACTTAAGAGCATATCCAAAATAATTGATATTATTATCTGCATGGAATATGATCCTGGCATCAAAGTGACAAATAATCATTTGTCTTATAAAAGTATTTGTGGCATGCTGGTTTTGGAGTTTTGGCTTTGCCTTTTTTAAAGAATACCATTTCAGCTGAGGTTTTTCTGGTTAGGTAGATCGGTGTCTTTCAACCTTTTTTGATCCATTTTTTGCGTTGAAAAAATGCGGAGGGCACACAGAAATTATTAAAAACGAAATTCAGTTGACAGTAAAAAGTCGTTGTCGGAATTGTTGGGTATGACTTGGAACCATAACCAAGCATGCATCAATATAGTTCTTGTCTCAAAGTAGGTGCACTGTCACCACCTGTCACATCACCGCCTGACTTATTTGGAGTTTTTTGCTTTTTTCCTGTGTAGTGTTTTAGTTATTTTATTTCGCTCCTATTTTGGTGGCTTTTCTCTTTTTTTGCTACTTTCCTGAAGCAGTTTCATGTCTTCCTTTGAGCGATATTTCCCGCATCTACAGTACTTTGATCTAGCAATCAAGAATATTTCAGTTGTTTTTAATCCTCCTTTTGGGGACATTGTTGATTGCCATGTCATGTTTGGTTGTACATTGTGGACGCCATCATTGCTCCAAAGTAAGTATTTGCTGTCGTCCAGCATTCTGTTTTTGTTTACTTTGTAGCCAGTTCAGTTTTAAATTCGTTCTGCATAGCCTTCTCTCAACTTCAATGCCTTTTCTTTGGGGCATCTACCTTTAACTTTCGTTTAAGCATTAGACAAATTTTCACCCCCACCCTGCTTCCTGCTGTTTCTGACTTCTACAAAGCAATTAGCTACCTGCTGCCACCTACTGATATGGAAGAGTTTTACACGGTTTCTCTGCCGAGCTCTAGACAGCACCGACACTCAACAACAACACATCACTTGCAGACTATAATTACTGGTTTGCAAAAAATATTTTTGACCCAAATAGGTGGAATTAGGTAACCTCTCACGGCACACCAGACTATCTCGGCATCAGTGGTTAAAAAACACTGAGGTACATAGATGTATAGCTCTAAAATGTGCATTCAGTGTATGCATACATAATTAAAAAAATAATAATAGTCACTGTAATAGTGCAGTAATAGTCACATGAAATAGATGATATTAATTAATTGAACTGTGTTATACATATATTTTCTGTATGATTCCAATTAGGAATGTTCCCATCAGGGTTGATACTGTTCTTTATCCTCATGGTGAGTGCTATTGGCAACGATTAGTACCGTTTTCTCTTCTATCACCCAAAAAAATATGTTTGAGTTTGTAAACATTAACAAAAACTGGAAGAAAAAAAAAAAAGATTTTGAAAAAATAAAAATGTATCTTTTCACTCTCGTATCGATCATATACTGAGACCACCTTTGGTATCAGCTCCACCAATGTTTTGATCAATTTGCCTTCCTTTTACTTGTTGTGTACCGACTGAAAATAACGACACACTAGTGTTGTCCCACTGTATAGTACCAAAATTGTTTCGATACTGCAATGTCGTGAATAAAACAGCTTGTTAAAATGACAACTGAATACCTTCTTTTATCGTTACATCGACACATGAAACTCCGAACCATACTTTTCTTTTTGCTAGTGTCGTTTTAAAGCAAGCTCAACAGCATATAATGCTACACTTGTACATGTTGAAAGGAGGGAGACTGCAGCAAGACAATCGCCTTATTCCGAGAATGATAAATATTCTATAAAGTATAGCTGACATCAAAGACATGAGTGGTAAGTATCATTTCGACTCCAATTTTGGAAGATGCGTTTTCATGCGTTACAATCCGAATGACTTTCAGCATAAACCACCCATCTCGATCGGAATCAAATTTTGATCCGAAAGGGTGTAGTCGGGTCGGATTATTCCAAATAGCATGTTTACATGAAGTATTTGCAGCCCTTTGAGACACTAGTGATTTAGGGCTATATAAGTAAACATTGATTGATTGATTGATATTTCTATCCGGTTAGGCTTTTAATCCGATTAAATGTATCCATGTGCACAAAACGATTGACGCGATACTGCTGCCGCCTGTGCAGGGTTGGGTACTGTTACCTAACCTGACTCTTGCCAGATACTTGTAGTTCGCTGAATGCCACAGAAGGATCTGGGATCGATGGCAATGCAAACTCCTTCAAGGTAGCAAAAAAATAATGAACCAATCAGGATCGCCAGACGGGATTTTTATAGATGTGACATAGCGCCGAAGCTACTGTTTGGTTCAAAGAACAATGGGGGTTGATAGATTTGTCGAATCTATCAAATATTAAATTTTGAAAACATGAACAAAGAAATGTTTGCTCTGTCGTTTTCCAAAATGTCGGCTGTTCTGTTTCGGATTTCCCAACGTCAGTCACATCGGCGTCATGGATTGATTTCGATGTGAGTGGTTGAAGTAGCACATCATTCAAAACAATGGACATGTGGTTTATCCAATCACATACAATTTCTTATATTTTTTTTTTAACAAGGCCCCACCTTCTGAAATAGATCTCCTATTGAGAAGTCCCAGATCCTTGTATGGAGCTCAACAAACTACAAGGATCTGTCGAGAGTCAGGTTAAATTTTACCACCTTTTTGATTGATTGAAACTTTTATTAGTAGATTGCACAGTACAGTACATATTCCGTACAATTGACCACTAAATGGCAACACCCGAATAAGTTTTTTAACTTGTTTGAGTCGGAGACCATGTTAATCAATTTATGGTAATTCATGATTTCCAATTGTAACTGTCAGGGAACAATATGAACCGGACCTCATCTTCAGGGCATACCTTCAGGAAAATGCTGATGTTATTTTAGAAATGGCACTGTGAAAGATTCATGTGGACCTGGTGGAGTGTGTCATCGTACCTTAACGACAGGGCTGAGACGCTGAATAAAGCCAGCACTGTGTTCTGTCCCTCAGCCCAAGGACGGATACGATTCCTCTTAGCGAGCACACCACTGACAGATCCCCTCTTGTCCAATAAATTTCTCCCCAGGTCACCTCTTACGACTGCAAGGGGCCGGGATGACAAATGTTTCTTCCTTCATGTCCGGATGTTTATTTATTGAAACTAAGAGAGGTGTGTCAATAAAGATAAGCTATTAAAATTAAAGTTAAAAAAAAGGTCAACAGTGTTCACAAAAAAAATTCCATTGCTCCAGTTAGATGACTAATGGAAAGTCCCCGCTCCAAATTGTGACCATGCAATAAAGTCATCCGTCATCATCATGCAGCAGACAGACAGCTATAAAACCAGGGTTTAAAGACCACAACCAGAGCATCCTCTTGTTATTCAACTGACCAGGCCGGTAACGATATTCAATATAAACTCGCTATCACTGACACCTTCGAGGATAAACAAGATAAGCGAACAACATCTGATCCAGCTGGCGATAAAGATTTGATGCGCGCAAACAGGATCTATAGGCAAACGTATCCCTTACTGAAGGCTTTTGCTGATAGTAAAAAGGCTTTGATAAGCCAGGGAACATCAATCTTAGTGACAGAGATAGTCCCTCCTTAGCACTAATAGGGTTGTAAAGGGCATTCACCTTATATGGCCCTGCTAATAAAGTCATTTGTGATGAGCCCGAAGGTTAATAACTGAATGGACTGTCACGTTCACCTGTCTTTGACGATTATTATGTGTCTGTACACCAGTCCAATATGAGGTGCAGCTTTTACCCAGACAAACAGTCTCCTTCAATGAAGACCGTCTTCCGGTGGATCAAAGTAAGCGACTACTGAATTTGGCTTTGGTTTTGATTGCAAAACCATCAGACAATGGCCTTTGTTCGAGGGAGTGGGACTGCTACATTATCTCCTTTTGCTTATATCTTCCTCCAAGATTCCTCAAGGCCAGGCGGCAACAACCGACGACAGCGCTTCAAAAGACTGCACAGCAAAAAGTCAGTGTTCAAAAACAAGAAAAAAAATACAAAAATGAGTAGGGGTGTGGGAAAAATCAGAATCGATTATCATTTTTTAAAAAACAATTACTAATTTTTATTTTTTTATTTTTTATTAATCATTCCAACAAAACAATACACAGCAATACCATAACAATGCAATCCAATTCCAAAACCAAACCTGACCCAGCAACACTCAGAACTGCAATAAACAGAGCAATCGAGGAGACACAAACACGACACAGAACAAACCAAAAGTAGTGAAGCAAAAATGAATATTATCAACAACAGTATCAATATTAATTATAATTTCAACATAGCAATTATTAAAAATCCCTCATTGACATCATTAGACATTTATAAAAATAAAAAAGAAAGAACAATAGTGTCACAGTGGCTTACACTTCCATTGCATCTCATAAGCTTGACAACACACTGTGTCCAATATTTTCACAAAGATAAAATAAGTCATATTTTTGGTTCAATTTATAGTTAAAAGAAATGTACATATTACAATCAGTTGATAAAACATTGTCCTTTACAATTATAAAAGCTTTTTACAAAAATCTACTACTCTGCTTGCATGCCAGCAGACTGGGGTAGATCCTGTTGAAATCCTATGTATTGAATGAATACAGAATCGTTTTGAATCGGGAAAAAATCGTTTTTGAATCGAGAATCGTGTTGAATTAGAAATTTTTTTTAAATTTTGAATCGAATCGTGACCCCAAGAATCAATATTGAATCGAATCGTGAGACACCCAAAGATTCACAGCTCTAAAAAGTTGGGGTATTTTACTTGAACTAAGCAAAATTATCTGACAACATAACAAGAAAATTTGGCTTGTCAAGACTTTCAAAAACAAGTAAAATTAGCTAACCTTAATGAACCCAAAAATACCTTAAAATAAGAATATTCTCACTAATAAGTGCATTTTTCTTGGTAGAAAACAAAAATTAGACCTTTTTGCTCAATGTGATGAAAAATATTCTTAAATAGGTAAACAAAATGCCATTATCTCGACATAATGATATGCGCTGGGCATAATGATTTTTTTTTTCATGCTTGAAGTAAGAAATTATTAGTTATAAAAAGTAGTTTTACACTTGTGAGTGTTAATGACACAGCTTTCCATCAGTTGATATTCTAGTTTCAAGCATGTTTTACTTAATATATGTCATAAAATCTCAGTTACAAGCTGTAACATCTTACTGAGATCATTTAGGACCGAAACCTTTAAAACAAGTAAAACAGTCTAACATAAAATCTGATTAGAGAGAAGAATGATCTTATCAGACAGAAAATAATCAAATGTCTCTCTTATTTGAGAGATTTAATCTTACTTAGATTTCAGTTTTTGCAGTGTGAACAGTGTCCTCGCTCACTATCAAGCATGTTTTCTCCACCCAGCATCCTCAGAACACAACGCACACTTTTAAAGACAGGGTTTGGAAACGCAAAGCGCGGCACGTTGTCGCTGAGCTAATCAATTTCATTAGCTGCACAAATCATGACAGCTTGACGTTTATTGTGCAGGCGATGGGGCTGATCCCTTGGACTTGGAGACAGCTCCCGTGGTGATAAATGTAACTATCTCTTCAGGAGCACGGATACTAGGAGTGCATGTGCAGACAGACAGAAGAGGGAGAGGCTGCTGGAGGTTGTAACAAAAATTATTTAAAAAAATGTATCTTAGAGGAAATACAAAGTAGAGAACACTTCCGATTAGATCAGGGGTGTCAATCTCATTTTAGCTCAGGGGCCGCATGGAGGAAAATCTGTGCACACACGGGCATGGACGATTAAAATCATGGTATTAAAACTAAAAAATAAAGACAACTTCAGATTGTTTTCTTTACTTTGGCCAAAAATAGAAAAAACACATTCAGAAATATTACAATAAAAAAATTTGAAAAAAAAATACCGGCAGGGGTGAAGTTTAGATCCATGAAGGGAAGAAGAAATTGAATGATTGTTTAAATAACTGAATACATTTACATATGCATAAAAATGTGTTTTCTCTTGTATTATTATTTTTTTAACAAATTAAGTAACGTTTATGACAATTTTTTTCCAAGACACATTATAGAATATAACAGGATAATGCATACATTTATCCTTTGTTTTCAAAACACTTACAAAAAAGTGGAACCCCAAAAATTTACAGAGGGACCCCATTTTTCATGACTTGATGGGGTCCCTCGGACCCCATCTTGAAAATCCAACACTGATGGAGTATTTGTGCGTGCAAAAACAGCAGCAGGCGACCGTGGCCTGCGGGCCGATTCTAATACAAATCAAATATCATCCCAAGGGGCCATAAAGTATTTTCATTCGCGGGCTGGATCTGGATCTGATCTTTGACCGTGAAACCCCTCGATTACGTTTAAGGGTGATCTTCTTTGGATTTTTTTTTTAATCATAGTCTTTGCCATTGTTCTTACATTTGCGACCGAAATACAAAGGTCAAATACACTATATGTGTTTTAGGTTGTGATTGCCTGAAACCTGGTGTGCGCACCAAATAAGCTGACTGAGATTGAGTGATGGGTCTCAGTCCGTTTGCAAGTGAACTCTGGTGCCCTTCGACTCACTTGAGCTACGCAGACTAGAGTAAAATTTACAGAAAAAATATAAAAGAGAAACTATGTTGAGAGTGCTGGCTCTCTTTTTTGTTATACTGTCTCCCTGTGTGTGTCACAACAGTGTTCTTTAAAAGTATATTTTTGAGGCCTTTTGGAAAATGTAAAGATACAAAAAAAAAAAATGCTTGTAAATTTAACTCAAAAGACTGCATTTTGGTTTGGAAAAAACTGAGTTATAACACATTACATTTCAGAAAATCTACCCAAGCAATTCCTTACTTTGTGCATTATCTTCTTAAAGGGGAACTGCACTTTGTTTGGAATATTGCCCAACGTTCACAATCATTGTAAAATACATGACGATGGACAGAATTTTTTTTTAATGCATTCTAAATATTAAATCCATCAAAAGTCTGCTTACAATGGAGCCTATGGGAGTCTCTCTATTCTGCCTATAAAGCCCTTAAAATGACATCCAAAGACCTCCATTAAGGTTTTATGTGCATGATGTAAATATATATGTACGCTATTAACGGGCACATTTATCATAACATTCAATATTTACATATTTTGACCATTTTAGGCATCTGCGGTGCATTATTTTTTTTCCAATTACAAAACTGATCATTGGGGACGGCGTGGTGAAGTTGGGAGAATGGCAGTGCCAGCAATCTGAGGGTTACTGGCTCAATCCCTACCTTCTACCAACCTAGTCACGTCTGTTGTGTCTTTGAGCAAGACACTTCACCCTTGCTCCTGATGGGTCCTGGTTAGCGCCTTGCATGGCAGCTCCCGCCATCAGTGTGTGAATGTGTGTGTTAATGGGTGAATGTGGAAATAGTGTCAAAGTGCTTTGAGTGCCCTAAAAAAAAGGAACAAAATCACTATACAAGTACAACCCATTTACCATTACTCGCTGCAGACTTCATGAAAGCCTACAAACATAATAAGACATCGCTTACTGTGCAATGTCTGCTGTCATCGGGATGCCAACTGATAGAATATTCTCGTTTTAGCTGAAAAATGACTCATAATCCTCAGGAAGATAAGTGTGGGGTGAAACCAAGCGTCTTTTTGTGTCGTTCTCGCCATATCCGGGTTGTAACCGGCTGTCCAAGTGTAACGACTTGTCTGAATACGCCCTCATTTTTCTACTATCCAGGTGAGAGGCATGATTTATGATCGAAAATAAACTTTCACAAGCAAGGAAAGCGAAACACAACTTACCACTTGATGTAAACATAGCCGCATGCTCTTGAACACGGCGCCACTAAAAATAGTTTGTGTGTGTTAGCGCTTATAATAACAATATAATTCATATTTGGTTGATATTCAAGTCAGGAAGTGTAAATTGAATATTGTTAGCGCTTTTTGAATTTTTTGAACTGGGTTTTACGGGCCAAATAAAGGACCTTTTTTTACCTATTTATTTATACAACTATTTATTAGGACCTCTATAGTCGAGGTTTCTGTGGCTTATCCGTTATACAGTGCTCAATACCGGGGGTAGATCAGAATATTCGTTAGGTCAGGAAAAAAACACAAGAGGCTATATCAGGGGTCGGGAACCTTTTTGGCTGAGAGAGCCATTAAGCCAAATATTTCAAAATGTATTTCCGTGAGAGCCATATCATATTTTTTGACACTGAATACAACTAAATGCGTGCATCTATAAGTAAGACCAACATTTTTAGAGTATAATATGTGTTTTATTCTTTTTAATAAGATTGTTATTCTAAATTTAACCAATAACAAATATAATATTTCTCACCATTAATGCCACATCAGGACAGGTGCGATAGAAAACGGATTGTTGGATTAAAAGGCATGAGAATGTTTCCTAATTTAAACGTGATTTTTAACACTGTGATTACCAGCGGAATTATTCATTGCTTATCTTGTTAAAGCAATGTCAGCTAAGATTTATCTGAGAGCCAGATGCAGTCATCAAAAGCGCCACATCTGGCTCTAGTGCCATAGGTTCCCTACCCCTGGGCTATATCATCCCTACAAGCCTGTTCCGAAGGGTTCCCTGTTCGTCAGGGAATTTTATTTCAATCCCTGCAGGTTTCCCTACTTGTCAGGGGATTTTATTTAAAAGGGATTTGGCCTCTTGTATTTTTTCCTGACCTAACGTATATTAGAACAGCTACTGTATTTTTCGGGGTATAAGTCGCTCCGGAGTATAAGTCGCACCTGCCGAAAATGCATTATAAAGAAGGGAAAAAACATATATAAGTCGCACTGGAGTGTAAGTCGCATTTTTGGGGGGGAAATTTATTTGATAAAACCCAACACCAAGAATAGACATTTGAAAGGCAATTTAAAATAAATAAAGAATAGTGAACAACAGGCTGAATAAGTGTACGTTATAAGACGCATAAATAACCACCCGAGAAAGTGCCTGGTATGTTAACGTAACATATTATGGTAAGAGTCATTCAAATAACTATAACATATAGAACATGCTATACGTTTACCAAACAATCTGGCACTCCTAATTGCTAAATCCGATGAAATCTTATACGTCTAATCTCTTACGTGAATGAGCTAAATCATATTATTTGATATTTTACGGTAATGTGTTAATAATTTCACACACGAGTCGCACCCCCGGCCAAACTATGAAAAAAAACTGCGATTTATAGTCCGAAAAATACGGTATATATTGAAGAGTTTTTAAAAATAACCTCACAGACCGCATAAGCATGTCAAATAGGGGCTGTCAAAAAATTACCCATATTTTTTTTAATTGATCACATTCATCAGATTTTGTAATACGGATTATTATTTATTTCAGGTGATCACTCGCTGTCATAGTTAAAATGTGTTTATAAAATAACCCCAATATCTGTACACAAATACAATTTTATTGTCAAAATATCATCAAGGAAGGGCCTCCAAATGAACGTCTGCTCCGGAACTTGATTTAGCTTGTAGTGGACCTGCACTTAAAGTCACCATCTCTAAAAAGTATCTTTTGGCTTTATGTCTGAATCTCCTCTGTGAGCATGTGTGTTTGCACCAATGAAATAATCTGATTGTCCACCCCAAAAAAAATCCCAAAATCACAGTACACCACACTCCATTTGAAATAGATAAATCCTTTTTTTGTGTTTCCATCGCCCTTTCGTTATTAAAATAATGCACATTCTAATCGCAGCGATTAGGTTGCTGTTATTATGTACGTAGTGTCGGTGCATTAGTCGGTGGTAATGGTCCGTGAATTAAACCCCTTAAATACGTAATACAGAGACCTTTAAGTTGACGCCAAACTTCAGGTTAGTTAAGGAAGGACAGTGTCATGTCTGTCAAATGCAGTATTTACGGTCATGTGAGTAACCGGTTTGTTGGTGAAACATATAAGTGTTTGTCCAAGTGTATTGGCGTAATGAACTAAGCGAGTTAAAATCACAGACGAGAAGTCTTAACAAAGGCTGTCTTATGAACACTTGGTGCTGTTTACCTTTTCCCCAGCACACACTATACCATTCACCTCTGTCCTACTGATGACCTAACATCTAAGCCGTTCGTCTTCCTTGCAAACACACAAGCGTCGCTTGTGCAAAAATGCAATAGAGAGAGTGAAGAAAGGCCAATGAACAAAGTGTATACTTAAAATTATACAGAAGCAAGCAGAGGGCGGGGTTTCATATTTGTACTTCATATGGAAATCCAACTTTTTCTTTCTTGAATGTGCACAACAACAAATCAAGACTAATATTATTTGTTTGTGAAGGATTCTGTTCTCAAGTATTATCCTCTTATGCAGGCCTTGACCTCTGTGTAAACCCATACAACCCCAAAGAACGCCCCTACTTGTCTCAGGCACTGACCCATATACACATGCACTTAGCCTTCTTGTTATTGGAGACTTTCACTTCTATTTCTGGGCCTGCTCGGCTCCAAGATACACGTCTCTATGCCAGTGCGTGGGATGCTGATAAGACCCAAACGCATGAGAAATCTTCAGTTGTTCACGTCAAGATTGAAATTGCTTGAATGTGGGCCGTTGAGTTTCTGAATGGGTATAGTGACAATTTTGAAACTACTTTCTCATAAAAAGCGGCAGAAATGGGTCTCACGGTGGCTTATTGGTTAGCATGTTGGCACAGTAAGAACCTGCAGAGTTAATCCTTTTTCAAGCCATTTGTGGCCCGCAAGCCTATATTTTGTGGCTTCATGCTTATTTTGTAGTGCAAGACGTTCATGGTATATGTGTATATATACAGTCGCGATCAAAAGTTTGCATACACTTGTAAAGAACATACTGTCATGGCTGTCTTGAGTTTCCAATAATTTCTACAACTCCTATTTTTTGTGATAGAGTGATTGGAGCACATAAAAATTATTCATGAACTTTGGTTCTTTTAGGAATTGATTATGGGTCCAATGAAAATGTGACCGAATTTGTTGGGTCAAAAGTATACATACAGCAATGTTAATATTTGGTTACATGTCCCTTGGCAAGTTTCACTGCAAAAAAAGTTACTTTTGTTAGCCATCCACAATATTCTGGTAAGCTTCTAGTTTAATTTTTGACCACTCCTCTTAACAAAATGGGTGCAGTTCAGCTAAATTTCTTGGTTTTCTGACATTGACTTGTTTCTTCAGCATTGTCTACATGTTTACATCAGGACTTTGGTAAGGCCATTCCAAAACCTTCATTCTAGCCTGATTTAGCCATTCCTTTACCACTTTTGACGTGTGTTTGGGTCATTGTCCTGTTGGAACACCCAACTGCGCCAAACACCCAACCTCCGGGTTGATGACTTTAGTTTGTCCTGAAGAATTTGGAGGTAATCCTCCATTTTTAAGGACATTTAACCAAATATTAACATTGCTGCATGTATACTTTTGACCCAGCAGATTCGGTCACATTTTGAGTAGACCCATAAAAAAATTCATAAAAGAACCAAACTTCATGAATGTTTTTTGTGACAAATAAGTATGACCTCCAATCACTCTATCAAAAATAATTAAGCGTTGTAAAAATGATTGTAAAATCAAGACAGCCATGACATTATGTTCTTAACTGGTGTATGTAATATTTGCGACTATACATATATATATATATATTATGGCAATCTTGGATATTGCAAGACACAAAAGGGCCTGATTTACTAAGATCTAAACACCATGCAGTAAATAGCATGTGCTATTGATAGAATTGCATATACTCTTACTCTGTGGGTTGCGTGTGATCTACTAACATTGCGTGTGCAATTGAAAAGCTATGCAGACCAGCTTATTCTAATGAGGATTTTGCATGTACTATATGGGGCATCACCATGAAGGTAACACTCATTTGCTGCACATTCATGTTATAATGCTCCTCGCTGTAGTATTTTGGTATGTTTTTAAACAAGCTGGCGACATCTATTACGAACAACGATAAATGGGTTGTACTTGTATACCGCTTTTCTACCTTCAAGGTACTCAAAGCGCTTTGACACTACTTCCACATTTACCCATTCACACACACATTCACACACTGATGGAGGGAGCTGCCATGCAAGGCGCTAACCAGCACCCATCAGGAGCAAGGGTGAAGTGTCTTGCTCAAGGACACAACGGACATGACGAGGTTGGTACTAGGTGGGAATTGAACCAGGGACCCTCGGGTTGCGCACGGCTACTCTCCCACTGTGCATTTTAGAAGCATTCCTCCAGTGCATTTTAGTGACAAAGGTTCCCTAAAATGCAAGATGCACAAAAATGCATACTTAAAATGGTTTAATAATATACATTAAATGTGAAAAAAAATGAATGTCATTCCAAAAAAAAAAATACTACAGGTCACCAAAACGCATGAATTTAATTTGTTTTAATCTGCCCCTTAAGTCCTCTAGCAGTTGTAATATGATGTTGCTGAATAGTCGATATGGCTAATATATATTTTTTTTATTTCTGATTGTCCAAAATGTTGAAACACGTAGGACGGAGGATTCTCGTCTTTCCATCGTCTGTCTTTGCAGCGTGAGATCTGATATTGCAGCCGTGTGTGAGAACTGTCAGTTTGCATGTCCTTCTGACACAAACAAATGCAAAAGATTGCTTACAAAAGGTTGATGAGTGTTGATAAATCACATTATGAGATATTTGCATCTTGTCCTCCCAGTACTGTGAGTGTTTTGATGATCAGCAATATTTTCTGCACATTAATGAAGACAGAGAAGCAAAATGGATTTGCACGTCTTCTTACTTAACAGACGCATTCCACTTTGCACACGTTTAGTAGATGAACTTTGCCTGTGCTATCAGATTTGCTTGTTTTAGTACAAGCAAACCTTTAATAAATAAGGCTCCTAAATACGGTACCTGTATAACACAAAAATAACAAACCCATTGGGCAACACAAAGAACAACTTCCTGTTGCAAGCAGAAGCGTCTCTTATAATCTCCCGAGAAACTAGAACAGTGCTATGATATGCAATATTTGTATTCAATTTTACACTAATAATAACTTCAGCCACAAGCCCTCATTTTTTTTGAGGGCCAGATCGCAATTATAGTTGCTTTCAGAGTGCAACTGGTTTTGATTATTTAATGTTCAGGAGATCGAACACAAGAGTGTTTGTGGCGTCGCTGATTGGGTTAATTTACTTTGTTTTGAAAGTACAAAAAAACTTATTTTAGTCTTTTTTCTTTTTCTTACAAGGCGGACCCGCCTGCAAGTGGAAGGGGAGGGGTTGGGAAGGGTGTTGTTTACATTGTGCTTAACTCTTGAGGCTTCTTCATTTAAAGCCATGTTAAAAGTACAAAGCGACAAAAAAAACGGACACACTCTAAAAAGGGTTATAAGTAAACTTACAATTCTTTACATTTTCAACAGCTTCAAACCTATCCATTGAATAAAAAATGGTGATATATGCGGAATGATGTTGATGCTTTTTTTGTACAAAAAAATACAAAAGAAAACATTTTTTTATTGGAAAAAAAACATCCATCCATCTTCTTCTGCTTATCCGAAGTCGGGTCACGGGGGCAGCAGCTTAAGCAGGAAAGCCCAGACCTACCTCTCCCCAGCCACTTTGTCCAGCTCTTCCCGGGGGATCCCGAAGCGTTCCCAGGCCAGCCGGGAGACATAGTCTTCCCAACGTGTCCTGGGTCTTCCCCGTGGCCTCCTACGGGTTGGACGTGTCCTAAACACCTCCCTAGGGATGCGTTTGGGTGGCATCCTGACCAGATGCCCTAACCACCTCATCTGGCTCCTCTCGATGTGGAGGAGCAGCGGCTTCAGTTTAAGCTTCCCCCGGATGGTAGAGCTTCTCACCCTATCTCTAAGGGAGAGCCCCGGCCACACGGCGGAGGAAACTAATTTCGGCCGCTTGTACCCGTGATCTTTTCCGTTCGGTCATAACCCAAAGCTCATGACCACAGGTGAGGATGGAAACGTAGATGGACTGGTAAATTGAGAGCTTTGCCTTCAGGCTCAGCTTCCGCATTACTGAAGACGCCGCAGCGATCCGCCTGTCGATCTCACGATCCACTCGTCCCTCACTCTTGAACAAGACTCCTAGGTACCTGAACTCCTCCACCAAATATATAATATTTAAACAAATGAGTTGCAGAGTTGGGCAGCACGGTGGAAAATGGGTTAGTGCATGTGCATCACAATACGAAGGTCCTGAGCAGTCATGGGTTCAATACCGGGCTTGGGATCTTTCTGTGTGGAGTTTTCATGTTCGTGATTGCGTGGGTTCTCTCCAGGTACTCCGGCTTCCTCCCACTTCCAAAGACATGCACCTGGGGATAGGTTGATTGCCAACACTAAATTGGCCCTAGTGTGTGAATGTGAGTGTGAATGTTGTCTGTCTATCTGTGTTGGCCCTGCGATGAGGTGGCGACTTGTCCAGGGTGTACCCTGCCTTCCGCCGGAATGCAGCTGAGATAGGGTCAATTACCCCCGACGATCCCAAAAAGGGGCAAGCGGTAAAAAATGGATGGATGGATGTTGATGCTTTAAATATTGCTTTGAAATCAAAAGTCTCGATGAAGGGAGATATGTATTTATTTTTTAATAACCTAAATAACAAAAATGCTTGGAACATCATGTTGTATGATCAGATGATATTCAAGTGTGCAACATACACAATAGCCTGAACTAAATGTTGCAGTCAAAATTGCTTTATATGGTTTCCAGCCTTTCACAGGCCATACAAATGACACCTGGAGTTTGATACCTGGCCCAGCTTTACCTCGACTCTACTTCCATGAAGTCCTCGGTTAAATTCAGGGTCAGACCCCTACTTTGCATGCTCACTGAGCTGAGGTCTCTCTTGGCCATGTTCTTCTATGTGTTGGATGACCAGCGATGTACGTTTCCCCAAAATAATATCAAATTAAGTGAGTTCATCTTGTTCATATCAAAAGGATGTTCTCTTCACCGATTGTAAATAAAGAAAGTTAAATATTATTCAGTGCAGGGGTGTCAAATGTGTATGGCCTGTAAGGAGTTTGCCAAGTGTTAAAATGAGCTACATTTTTTTGTAATGTAAGAAATTGATGTTCGAAATAAGTCCACTGGATGACACAATAGGAATTATGTTAGGACTAGCAAGAAGTACAAAGTAAAGTGTGGCTTCGGCTCCTCTCCTTCGTCCCAAATGAAACTTAAAACATGCAGTTGTATTTCTGCTTCGAAAACATTGTTTATTTGGCACCCTATCTCCCCCATAATGGAAAATGTAGCCCTTTTGAACAGTTTTTACCTCAGTTTCTTACTGTTTGTTAAGTAAGCACTGAATTGATACGTGGACATGACAAAGGAGGTATTTGATACCTAGAAGTAGGGCTGGCCGATATGGCCTTTTTTTAATATCTCGATGTCACGATACATGGTATATATCTCGATATTTTGCCTTAGCCTTGAATGAACACTTGATGCATATAATCACAGCAGTGTGATGATTCTATGCGTCCACATTAAAACATTCTTGTTCATACTGCATAAATATATGCTAATTTTAATCTTTCATGTAGAGAAGGAAATCACAAGTAAGTCATTTGACCAAAACTGTATTTATAAAACAGGAATCAAGCAGTGGCACAAACATTCATGTCATTTCAAAACAGAAAGTGCAAGATTGTCAGAGACATTTTAAAACAAGCTATTAGTGCACTTTTGTGCATGGTGTCACTAAGATGACATATCAAAACACTAAATTAAAGTGCACTTTTTGTAAAGAACACCACTACAATAGTTTAAAACAAATAAAGTCCACTTTTGTGCATGATGTCACACAAGATATTAAAATAACTGTCAAATAAAATTGAGCTGCATAATAGGAAATCAAATCGCTATGTGGGAGGTTACTATGGACGTTATCTCCTTATGTTGTTGACAAATTTTTTCATAAGGTGTTGATGTGGTTGCCTCGGCATTTTGTTGGTGTGGCACCGAACGGAGATGTTGACATGCGGAGTAAGCACTCTTCATTCTCTAGCAGGTGAATTTTTCAAATGATGCAAAATATTAGCAGTAATGCTACTTTTTGTAGCAACATTTTTGCCCAACACTTGACAAAATACGGTTGTCTGTTCGACATATTCCCACTTGAAGCCAAACCACTGCCAGACGATGGACCCCCTGCTGTTTTTTCTTGGGAATGAATTCTTCCTTCATTTGTTACCAGATTCGAACCTACTTTCTCTCGTATTATCACTCGCACCAGTGCTAACGTTACTCATGCTGCTACCTCTTTGCTACGCGAGGGCGTATGCGTATGTGACGTATGTAAGAAGGTGCACTTGCTGTCTGTGAGAAGGAGAAACAACAAAGAGTGGGAAGAGCATGTATGGTAATGCCAGCAGCCTAAAGCAACTCCGTGAGACCGTATAATCAAATATCACGATATATTAATTTTCTATATCACACAGACATCCCCGCGATATATCGCCCAGCCCTACCTAGAAGAGTTTACATGTTGTGTTTTTTTTGTTCAATCCCAGAAAGACTGTGACTTAAAGTTTAAATCCTGGCTTTGTAGATACACTGAGGCCAAGTCTAAGCTCATTGGGCCCCATTCAGCAACCATTCTTAAGAACAAATTTGGTTCTTAGGCCCACTTACGAAGTTTTTTGTGTTCACCAATGTTTTCTTAGCTGGGATTTGTTCGTTGGTAAGAACAAAATCTACAAGTGCTCCAGAGCCCTCTTAGGGTGGCCTTTTTGTCCTTGAGTGTAACAAGTTCCCTTACTTTTATTGTTTAATTTTACATTAATATCATAGATGGGTAATGGGTTGGGTTGTACTTGTATAGCGCTTTTCTACCTTCAAGGAACTCAAAGCGCTTTGACGCTACTTCCACATTTACCCATTCACACACACATTCACACACTGATGGAGGGTAGATAGATACAGACAAGACAGACAGACATATTGCAAAATTAGCAATAAATAGACATTCAAAATACCATGCGCCCTCACACACACACACACACACACACACACACACACACACACACACACACGCACACACACACACACACACACACTTTTGCTGCTACTGCAAGATGCCGCAGATTATGCCCTGGGAAGGAGCGCATATTTCACGACCATGTTTGCCCGAAGTGACGAATATTTTATTTGTCCTCTTCGGAGCAGTCCCACTTTCTTAAACTTACGTTTTGACATTATGTATTCACCCCGCGGGATTGTATGAATTTCTTTTCCTTAATCTGTTTGTTTTCTCCGTGTGTTTGATGTTCGGCTTTTCCGCCGGAATTGTGCCCTTATATGGGGAATTAAAAGCGTTTACCTATACAAAATAACGGAATTAAGGTCGTTTACATATGCATACTGGGAAAATAAGGGTGTGCTTATATGCAAATTATGATAGACAAGCCATCGACTAACCATTTGGCATTCCGCAACTTAAGAACAGCAGGTGGAAACAATTTGGGCGTTTGAGAACACGTCATGAATTTGAATGGACTCCTCTCAGGAAATCACTTAGGAAGAAAGATAAGAGGAAAGATAGGAAATTATTCCTGAATCAGGCCCATTGTGTTTTTGAAGGTGCGCCAATGTCCTCAGAATTTCCAACAAACTTGAAGTGTTTTGTCCAGAGGGTTATTTATGATTCGAATGTTTTCAGAATGTGCTTGTTCTATTTTTGGCCAAAATAAAAAAAAACAAAAAAACTTGGAGTTGTCTTTATCTTTAAGTTATCATGCCATGATGTTACCATTCCGGCCCACTTGGTAATAGATTTCCCTCCCATGCAGCACCTTTGCTGAAATGACTTTGACACCCCTGATTTTATGGAAAGGTTGCCGGTGCTGTTACTTTGCTTCAGCATGCATGCATTTAATTTGCAGGAAGAAATTAAGCTTGGATGGAAAAGCCGTTATCAGCTCTTTGCAACCACATATGCAGTCGTAGGTGTCCACGCTTCACAGCAGCTGCGGGATGTGAAATGAAGTGGCACGACCTTTGATTCGATCCATATGCCCCCAAGTCAAGACCCTAAATCTTACTCCCATAGCCCCTACCGGCTGTGAGGCAAAGGGAAGACTAGGCGATCATTAGATTGAAGGCTGTATTATTTTCCTTCATCCTGCCACATATCGATGAACTGCAACCTTTATCAAAATGAAGGAAGAGAATGATATACATCATTATCTGAAAGGCACGTCACGCCTGATGCTTTGTGGCCAATCCTCTTAGGCCAAAAGGTAGGGTTATTTATTGCACCTTAACCCTTTGGCTGTCACAATATTTCCCAGCGGAAGATCTATCGGCACGCACTTATTCACTTATGATTATTACTGATCATCTGCCTAAATGACTTATCAATAAAGTGGAAGCCGAGCAGATAATTTATCTGTACAGCTTAGTCGATATCAACTACAGAGGCAAATGCCTTAAAAGGATGAAGGTTTGTGGATCAGTGATGGATGGTCCTACAAGGATGCTATGAATATATGACCATATTAATAGGGTCATATATTCTTTTCAAGTCTTTTCACACTTTCAACATCCCCAAAGTTTACCTAACAACATAATTTTCTTTAAAGGGGAACTGCACATTTTTTGGAATTTTGCCTGTCATTCACAATCCTTATGAGTAGGTAAGATGTTTGAAACCGGTTCTCCCGATTGTTTGATAAGAAAAGAACAGATTCTATGGATTCAAATCCCTTTTTGAGAACCGGTTCCCGTTATCAAAGCCACTGTTCCGTATTTTTGCAAGCACAGGGTGCATCGTATTAAAAGACGCCATATCAGTTACAGTTAAAGTACCAATGATTGTCACACACATACTAAATGTGGCGAAATTTTTCTCTGCATTTGACCCATCACCCTTGATCACCCCCTGGGAGGTGAGGGGAGCAGTGGGCAGCAGCGGTGCCGCGCCCGGGAATTATTTTATGGTGATTCAACCCCCAAATCCAACCCTTAATGCTGAGTGCCAAGCAGGGAGGTAATGGGTCTTACGGGTGCTATTTCTGTATTTAACTTATAAATAAGGTACAGCATATTTTTGGCCGCAGGCATGGTTAAAATCATACGATAGCTTAAAACATACGCTAGCATGCTTTTTTTAAAAAGGCAGCAGGAGCAAAGCTGAGTTCGTTTGTACTTTATTGGAGTATTTATCAATGTACTCACATTATTTTTTTGATCAATCCTCATCCACAAATCCATCAAAGTCCTCATCTTCTGTGTCCTAAATGACCAGCTGGCCAAGTTCTCCATAAAACACGTCAGATTCCCTCTCCTCAGATTTCAAAGTCAGTCTCGTTGTCCATTAGCATAGCAAGCTAGCACAACAGTAAAAGCCGACTTCTCTTGCCTTGTTGTGCGTATGGAATCGCTACCATGCCGGTTCCCTTCTGGATGTCGAAAGTGAGCGGCACCTTGTTCATGTTGGTGATGTGTTTGTCGGCAATATTTTTTTGGTTTTATTCACAACGCACATAGCGGCACTATATGCTCACTGGGGGCGCTAATCCGTATAAACAGCGTGCCGGCCCAGTCACATAACATCTATGGCTTTTGGAACTCAGTGCACACACAACAACCTACCTGGATTCGATAAGAGATTCGATAAGCACTTGGTTCGATAAGAGGATTCAATAATGGGCTCAAACTCGATAATTTCTGAAAGAACATCATCCCTACTTATGAGCGGCAAGAAGACAAAGGTTTTTTGTTTTTTTTCGCTTTCTATAATATAACAATTGGCTCGTTCTCGGTTACTAGCAATGCATCTAATGGGAGCATTCAATTCTAACTCTAAATCCCTTTAAAAGTGCATTCAAATACCGTCAACAATAATTCACTTACATTCCGTAACCCGTATAATAGCCAAGCTGTAGCAACGTTGTTATTGTAAGAGCGAACACTAAGGAAATATTATCCCAGCGTGTTAACACATCTCCGTGCTTTGGTATTAGCCCTAAAAGCTTACTACGGCAAAAGATAAGCTAGCTTCTACAACAACACAAAATGTGTTTGAGTTTTGTAATGCAGAACACCAATCTGTACTGACTGAAAAACATCAACAATCATATTACAGTATTTTTATAGTGTTAACCCACATTTCACGTTGTTTGTACACAACTGCGCTAGCCCGGCAGCGTATGTACTGTAGTTGTGATAACACACACGGTGTGCTGCGTGTATCATGATCGATGTTAAAGTGACTCACTTGATGGACAGTTGTTCATCCGGTCCAGATGGCCGGGGACGTTTCCTGTTGAATTTGGGTGAAAACTCCATTTATATTGAAATAGCTTGGCTCCAAGTTCCACATTTATAGCGTCAAAATCGCTTTCATCCCCTTCTTCCGGCTTCCGTCTGCGCCGACGTCTCACTCTTCCTTCATGCTGGCTTCTACAAGCAGCAGTGTATTCGGCTTCAAAAAGATAAGGTTGTAAATCCTCATTTGTCCAAAAAATAGTGATCATTGTTGTCTGTTACCAAATCTGCTTTGAATAGAACACACACTTGTTTGATTTGGGAAGTAGGAACAAACAGATGTTGCCAGAAGTCAGACGTGCACTGCTATAGAAACAGAAATCAATGCACATAATAAATCAGTCCTGAAAATGATAACATTTATCAAAATATAGTAAATATTGAACATATTATATATTGTTCTGAACGTGTCTGTTACTAAATCATAAAAAGACTTGCAGTGAGTATATAAAACGTTGTTGGAGGGTTTTGAAGTTGTTTAAGAGGACTTAAAAGGCTACAACAGTGACTCCCATTAGCCACGTCTTTTTTTTAATTATCTTTAAAATCCTAAAAAAAAAAGGATATGTGTGCTTGTCCCTCGTAATGATCGTGAATTCATTAAAAGTGGAGGAATGTTGTCTTTTCTGACTTATAAATGCTTTTATTTTGAATAAAAAGTTAAAGTACCACTGATAGTCACACACACAATAGGTTTGGTGAAATTACTCTCTGCATTTGACTCATCCCCATGTTCCACTCCCTTCGAGGTGAGGGGAGCAGTGAGCAGCAGCGGTGGCCGCACTCCGTATTCATTACTAATTGTTTATTACTCATATTAAACAATGCCAAAGCATAAAATCATAAGGTTTATGCATTCTGGATGCCTCTGTTTACAGTCTGGAGGAGTTCACCACAAGGTAATCGAACTCATTTAGACATTAAAAGTAATAAGTAATAAGACATTAACATTCTTAACCAGCAGAGGGGATTTCTTCCTCTTCTTCAGGCTATGAAAAAACACACAAAAAAATTAAGATGAAAGCCATCTGATATTGTCGTGTGCATAACACTGACATACAGGGACATAAATGTTGATAAAAGCAGCTTTTTTTATGTGGCGTCTGAATTGAAGTGTGAGCGTGTAGGTGTGTAACCGGGTGAATTTATGTAATATTTATGAAGTTTCTTTTCAACATTGACCACAAAAAAATAAAATAAAATCAGCGATGATGGCTTCACGATATATATTGAATCAGTGTACATTTTCAAAAGATAAATCATACAACTTTTGGAGAGGGTGGGGTGTGGTTTAATTTGCAATCTGGGAACACCTCAAGAATCAAGCATTTTTTATATATATATATAGAGAGAGCAAGAGAGAGAGAGAGAGAGAGAGGAGAGAGAGAGAGAGAGAGAGAGAGAGAGAGAGAGAGAGAGAGAGAGAGAGAGAGAGAGAGAGAGAGAGAGAGAGAGAGAGAGAGAGATAGTATTTTATTGATTCCTTAAGGAGTGTTCCCTCAGGAACAAATTTAATTCCAGCAGTAGTGTACAGAATTGAGCTCAAATTTGAAAAGTAAAAAGTAAATAATGGGGGTATAAATGGAAATAAAATACAAAATATTACAATAACAATAAAAATAAAAAGCAACAACAAGAATACAAATATTACAGTAAAAATAAGAACATAACAGGAGAAACTAGGCAGTAGTGACCATATTATGAAAATGTATTGGTTAGAAACATTATGTATATATTATCACACACCTCTTATGCTTAAGGGTCGTTGCTATATATATTATCAATTATGCTGAAGTTGTACTTTTCTATCCGGGCAAAGGGACAGCTGGAAATCCAAAAGATTGCCAGTCGTCTCGTATCAGTGTTGTGTCCAGACTCGGCCTGCTGACTGCCAGGGCCGAACATCGAGTACCGGGACGCAGACAAAGCAGAGACAGGGCAATATCACAAGTGTCAGCACATTTGCATTTCATTTATAGTTATATATCGTGTCTAACTAGGGCTGTTGAAATTGCCCGCCTTCCCTCAGCGACAGCTTCAGTCATGTAACCAGGGACCTCCCAAATAAATAGAGGAACTTAGAGTGTAGTTTGAATCTGTAACTAGAGTACAGCCCAATAACGTCTCTCCTTAATGAGCAAAATTTTACTCTGTTAATGCATGCTTCCTTTCTTCTTGTCTGTTTAATAGCTGTCATCATTGTTTGAACCTGACACTATTTCACTGTTTTTGTCGCAGTTTTTTTAGTATTGTTATTGTTTTGCATCCTTTGTCAACATAGTACCCCACCCCTGCAGGAGTTTGGAGCTGAGGTGTCGTGTGGAGGAATTGGGGATGAGTAGTTATTTGTGGTAGAGGGGGGCATTTCCATGGAGGCACTGGTGGGTTAGTAGGGGGACTTTGTATTCAATCCTGAGTGGAACAGGAAGCCAGTGAAGGGATTTGACAGTTGGTGGGATATGGTTGTATTTCCGCACTCTCATCAGGATCCTAGCAGCACTATTCTGTATGTATTGCGGTTTCCAAATCTTCTTGCTGGGGATCCCGACAAGAAGTCTCCCGTCCAAAGGCAAAACCTAGTAACTCACTAGCTGATTTTGAGAAAACAAAGGAAAACCAATCTATCTTGATGCTGTCTTACAAAGATCTACAAAGTCATCATCAAACGTATAGATGTTTTCTTGAGCTTTCATTTTCTTGCCGATTGAGCCATGGATTGAATCTGCTCTCATGAACGTGTCCCCATTCTCCAGATATTTTATCACAAACTCGGGTGGGCCCCATTCTGCGTTTGCACATTTGGCAAGAGCCGTGTACAGCGTCCAGTTTTTATTTTGACCTCCACAGTTATCTGCCCAAAAGAGTATGCAAGGGGAAGAATCAAGAACAATACATTTAATGAAGGTGCTTGCAACGTCCTGGGCCAATCTTCCAAATATCCCCTCGTGCCATAATATCACATAATCAGGTTGACCGTCGGCCCCCATTCCTGCAAATGTCTCATTAAAGACAATAAGGCGACTGACAAAGAAGCTCCGATTGGTCCCTTTAGATACTAGGTTTTTCTGTTGTATCTACGCTTTTATGTGGTAGTTGCTAGGTCCTGCCATGTGCGTAACAGCTTACTTACGGAACAAATTACAATATCGCATACACTAATGTAAAGCATATCACCTAGGAACTCCAAAATTATTATTTGATTGATTGATTGATTGATACTTTTATTAGTAGATTGCACAGTACAGTACATATTCCGTACAATTGACCACTAAATGGTAACACCCGAATAAGTTTTTCAACTTAATCAATTCATGGTACAAATATATACTATCAGCATAATACAGTCAATAATGGTACAAATATACACTATCAGCATAATACAGTCATCACACAGGTTAATCAGCATAGTATATACATTGAATTATTTACATTATTTACAATCTTGGGGGTGGGATGAGGAGCTTTGGTTGAAATCAGTACTTAAGTCGTCAACACTTGCATCAACAGAGAAATGTGGACATTGAAACAGCGTAGGTCTTATTTAGTAGGATATGTACAGCCAGCAGAGAACATAGTGAATTCAGATAGCATAAGAACAAGTATATACATTAGAAGTACATTTGATTATTTACATTAGGTTGTTTATGCTGAGATAGGCACCAGCGCCCCCCGTGACCCCGAAAGGGAATAAGCGGTAGAAAATGGATGGATGGATGGATGTTTATAATCCGGGGAGATGGGATGTGAATGGAGGAGGGTATTAGTAAAGTGTTGAAGTTGCCTGGAGGTGTTGTTTTAGAGCGGTTTTGAAGGAGAAGAGAGATGCACTTACTTTTACACCTGTTGGGAGTGCATTCCACATTGATGTGGCATAGAAAGAGAATGAGTTAAGACCTTTATTAGATCGGAATCTGGGTTTAACGTGGTTTGTGGAGCTCCCCCTGGTGTTGTGGTTATGGCGGTCAATTACGTTAAGGAAGTAGTTTGACATGTACTTCGGTATCAAGGAGGTATAGCGGATTTTATAGACTAGGCTCAGTGCAAGTTGTTTTACTCTGTCCTCCACTCTGAGCCAGCCCACTTTGGAGAAGTGGGTTGGATTGAGGTGTGATCTGGGGTGGAGGTCTAAAAGTAACCGGACTAGCTTATTCTGGGATGTTTGGAGTCTAGATTTGAGGGTTTTGGAGGTGCTGGGGTACCAGGAGGTGCAAGCGTAATCGAAAAAGGGTTGAATGAGAGTTCCCTCTAGAATCCTCATTATTAGCTCAGTTTTGACCAAAATTGAGTTACTGGGTTTTACCTTTGGACGGGAGAAGTGCGTTGCAGTAGTTGAGCCGGGAGGAGACTTGTATGCACAATTCATACCAAAACATATCCAATACTTACTATCTGGACCACAAAAATTGTCTTTTAAATTACCTTTGATCCCCTTTAAAATAGATCGCTTCCAACAAAATGATTTATACCAAACTTTCATGTCAATGCAGGTTCTGTGAATCATACAAGACTTCGAAACGAAGAGGGGGAAAACAAAGAAATCTCATCCGCTGTCAATGAAAAACCCCACCGGCATATTTTTGCTGTGCGATTTCTTTATAAATCGCACAAAGGCCCTCAGGTCAGGCGGGGTCAGGCAGCTCGTTCTGTAAATACCAGTCGTTTGTATTAGACAAGTGGCCGTGACTTTCCAGAGTGGCACAATGGCTCGCAGTGTTTACCTTCCAAATCTAACCTTTGTGCACTAAACTCTATCTCACCACTGTTCCGTCACAGGCCGCTCCCTACACAGACCCATCTGGATGGAGGGTTGGGCCACCCTTAGCTCGAGCCTGATCCGATAAGCCAACGCTCGTCGGATCGCTTATGTTTCTTTTTCAATCGCGTATTCATTCGCTGTTGCTAATGAACTGTGTATAATTGTCTCACATTTAGCGTCACGCTGAAAGCCGCTCAAATACCGGTTATTTGGAATCGCATTCTCTCTCAACCAAGACAGACAAACAGGGCGAGCTCCAGCAAGAATGTTTCCTATCAGCACTCTCCTGTGTTTGCCTTGGCCAGCACACCTCTAGTCCTCCACTTATTAAAGTCATCATAAATATTTTCTATCTGATGGACGCTGCGCTTCCTGCTGTTTAGTTGTGGACGTTTTTTTGTTTTGTTTTGTTTTTTTGCCCCGTTTCCTTCTGCCCTGCCTCACCACTTAAAGCTCTTCGGGCAACCTCATTGTTGAGGCATGTTAAGAGGTCATAGCTCTGGTCTTGTTTTGAGTCTGCTGTCAAGGCCCCTATCTCTGTGAAGTCCCGAAATAGTCCAATTTATACTCTTTCAGAAAGACCTGAGACGGGCAGCTAAAAAGCAGACTGCATTGTCTCATATCTTTATTCAAACACACAAGAGCGGATTCTTGCAGCAAAGTGTAAATGCTTTGTTATCCGGGGTTTCAAATGATAGCAAGAGACCTGTGAAAAATAACATTGGAGACCGCATGTTCCAACTTGTTTTACTTTTAGGGTGGTCAGGGTTATTGTCACATGGGAGTGATGGCAATTTTCAATCTTTAATATAATTTATAAAAAATCAATCTTGTTGTTAATTTTGTGGCGAGTTTGGTCCTTTTCACACAACAAATAGGTCACAAATCTTATAGTCGATAATTAACAAAGCCTAACTAAGATTTTATTTCTCCCGATAACGAACTAATGACACAATCGTCTTGCCTTTGAAACACTGCACATGAGCGAATGAAGGGCATACATGTCACACTAAGGGTGGCAGTATAAACAATGCCAACACTGTCATAAACATCTGCCATATAGTGAAACCACACCAAACAACAAGGACAAACACATTTTGGAAGAATATTTGCACAAAAACACAACATAAACACTACAGAACAAATTCCCAGAATTCCCTAGATATTTTTTTGTTAAACCAACATGTTTAATCGGAGCAACAACATATAAATCAAAGCTAATTTCTTGTCATTGTTGCAGCCATATTGCCGACATAAAGACTCCAACAGAAGCCCTCATAACAGTAGTCACAACAACCCAGCACTTCTTCATTATGCAATAATAAAGGTTAAGAAGTTGCGTTCAGGAACACTCAGAATTATGAGCACTAAACATTACAGGAGGTTTTTTTTTTGTTTTGTTTTTTTGCACATTCTGTGTGTTCTGTATTGCTGTATAATTATGACAATTTGTTGTAGATATTATGCTTACAGTATTTTTTTTTATATATTACTCATATAGAGGCATTTGAATTGGAATGTCACAACATTCCATAGGAATAAAAAGTCATTGTTTTTTTTTGTTTTTTTTATTTTAAACAAATGTGTTTATTTTTCAGTTTTTTAGTACCTGTTTTGGCAAAAATAGGCAGCGGCACCATTTTTAAATACCAATTTGGGAATATGATTGGTTAAATTGGGGCGGCGTGGCGCAGTGGGAGAGTGGGTGTGCGCAACCCGAGGGTCCCTGGTTCAAATCCCACCTAGTACCAACCTCGTCACGTCCGTTGTGTCCTGAGCAAGACACTTCACCCTTGCTCCTGATGGGTGCTGGTTGGCGCCTTGCATGGCAGCTCCCTCCATCAGTGTGTGAATGTGTGTGTGAATGGGTAAATGTGGAAGTAGAGTCAAAGCGCTTTGAGTACCTTGAAGGTAGAAAAGCGCTATACAAGTACAACCCATTTATTTATTTATTTAAAATGTAAACAATGTCCATCCTTAATAATAAATGCTAAAGGGAATAATCACAGTAATGTTATATACACCACATACTGTACAAGGGAAATTACTATGAGCTTTGGTCTTGTGACTAAGGCGCCAGTTATCATCAATAACTGGCAGGTAGAACGATTACATTTATTACACGACTGCATTTATGACAGGACCAGAACTGTAAATCACGACTAAAGCAAGATTTAAAAACATTTGTGTTGTGTAACATATACCCAAGAGACAGCTCGTATCACCTAAACTTTGTTTGATAGGGCACTTGTACCTCGATACGAATACGAATACGCCAATAAAATAATCTTCAAGAAAGAAACGTTATTCTTTTTTCGAGGAACCTGCACATAGGTATGCAATGTTCAGCTGCTGGACTGCTAAAATGATAGGTATAGCAGTGTTTTACGCAACTCTGTCTCTCCATTGTTAGCTAACGAGCTCGCTAGCTAACTGGGAAACATCCATCCATGTTCTACCGCATGTCCCTTTTGGGGTCAAGCTAGTCAAAATGTTTCTCAATAATTTTCTGTTACAGCCCCCCTAAAATGATGAAAACATATATATATATATATATATATATATATATTTTTATATATATATATATATATATATATATATATTTAGACAGTTTATATGTATATATATATATATATATTTAGACAGTTTATATATATATATATATATATATATATATATATATATATATATATATACATATACAGAGGTGGGTAAAGTAGCCAGAAATTGTACTCAAGTAAGAGTACTGTTACTTTAGAGATTTATTACTCAAGTAAAAGTAAGGAGTAGTCACTCAAATATTTACTTGAGTAAAAGTAAAAAGTATGTTGTGAAAAAAACTACTCAAGTACTGAGTAACTGATGAGTAACCTGATTACGGCAACAAATAATGCACAAAAACATAAAAATAACAATGAGCAAATTCAGAGCCAGGAATATCTCTTAAGCAACTAAAACAATAATATATTTTAATAATAGTACATTAAAATAAAAAATTAAGGCACATTGAGCCACAATAACTTAACAGCACCATAGGCTAAATAGGCATTAATTGATTGATTGATTGAAACTTTTATTAGTAGATTGCACAATACAGTACATATTCCGTGCAATTGGACAACTAAATGGTAACACCCCTATACGTTTTTTCAACTTTAATCAATTACTTAATAAATGACCAAGTCGAGGTGATCTACCTCATATATACATACACACACAAATCACATATATATATATATATATATATATATATACATACACATACATTTATATATACAGTATATAATTTATATCTATTTATTTTGCCGTTTCTGTTGACATGTTAAAGGTGTTTTAATGAATATAGATGCATGTTTAACATATAGATTCCTATCTTTCATGAAGACAAGAATATAAGTTGGTGTATTACCTGATTCTGATGACTTGCATTGATTGGAATCAGACAGTGCTGATAATATCCACATTTTCAAATGGAGGAGAAAAAAAGTTCCTCCTTTCTGTCTAATACCACATGAAAGTCGTTGGTTTTTGGCATCTTATTTGTCCAGCTTCCATATTCGTTTTTATACACTTTACAAGAAATACATTGGCGGCAAACGCCGTAGTTTGCTAGCTTGTATGCTCTGGCTTTCGGAGACTCTTATTTCGTTAGGGCAGGCGCGATGGAGTGGCACTTTTATTGTGAAGACAGGAACTGTGCGATCAGTCTTTAGGCTTTTGACGGGAAGTACAGTTGAAATAAAAAGTGTCTTTTTTCCTGTACACTTTTGATTGATTGATTTAAACTTTTATTAGTAAAGTTGCACAGTACAGTACATATTCCGTACAATTGACCACCAAATGGTAACACCCCAATAGGTTTTTCAACTTTTTTAGGTCGGATAGGACGTGTGACGGTCACGTGACCGCCTGGTTTTGTTTGATTGGTCCAACGTCACTAGTGATTTCATTTGATTGGTGAAACGCAGGCATGCGTGGATCCTACTTTGAATGCGTGTCTGACAAAATCAAAACAAACAAAGCGTGCATTAACAGATCGATAAAAAAATGTAGCTAGTAGCGAGCTGATTGTAGATAAATGGAGCGGAGTAAAAGTAGCGTTTCTTCTCTTTAAATATACTCAAGTAAAAGTAAAAGTATGTTGCATAAAAACTACTCTTAGAAGTACAATTTATCCAAAAAATTACTCAAGTAGATGTAACAGAGTAAATGTAGCGCGTTACTACCCACCTCTGTATATATATATATATATATATATATATATATATATGTATATATATATATACACACACACACATATGTGTGTGTATATGTATAAATTGAGTGTTTTATCGAACATGTTTGTATTGATATCAATTACATGTATATTACAATATATTTCAATAATATTTTATTGGCCCAGCCCTATTCACGCAATTAGCAATCCTATTTAAGATGTCCTTTATCCCGCGACTTCAAAGTGCAACCATGTCACGCTTGGCTCGACAAATGTGTGGTTTCCTGGGGAGATTCTACACTGTCACTTTTCTACATAGCAGACGCCTCTGCTCCTGCGGTGGAAATGCAATCGTTATCATTAATTACCACAGAGGGAAACCAAGCTGAACTGTCCTTTTTGGAAACGTGTTTTTAGGCCGGACACTACAACAACACAAGACTAAACTTTAACTTCTCCCCTACCCCAAAGATCAATAACTCATGCTGGGCATTGCCTTCAGAATAAAACCATGTTAATATGCCAAAGAGCAGCAGAAAGTTCCCAATAAATGTGAGCATAGCATTCAGTTTGTGGGTTTCTTGCCTGCGGCTGCATCCGACAGGGCCCTAATTAAAAAAAAACCCTGAGGTTTGTTTGCTGATGGTTCTTTTTTGGAAACCTGTGGCTTTTGTGACATTGGTAGCCATGTATTGGACCGTGCTGCCGTATTGCTTCTTATTATTCAGACTTGAAGAGAATTGTTCTTGGCAACGGGCGGCCAACTTTTTCCTAGAACAACAAACCTCGACTCGTCCTCCGAGGATGACGATGAGCAAGCTCACGTCAAAGTTTCTCCTAAAGTAGCCTTCTTCTTTTTTTGTGACTTGTATAAATAGATTACTCTCTCGGGTTGATTTTCAAAGGGGGGGTTAGGCATAATGGGGCTTGTGCAAAAAAAAAAAAAAAAAATAACCCCGTGTCATTTCTGCTGGCTATTCACATGGATGTAGTTGTGGAAATGACAGCAGCGGGAGTTTACCTCCGTCAAGTGTTTCAGACTGTGACACGTCTTGTAAAAACAAAAGGTCTCACTCAACTGTGTTTTCCTTGTGCACGCTTGGTCATCGCACCATGTCAACAGGAATGATGCTAAAGTGGTTTTGAAAGGACCCCTGACTTGGTCCAAATAACAAAAGCTGTGCATTGAAACTCTAATAATACACTTTCTTTTCTTTCTGGACGCCGGCGAGATACTGTACGTAAACACGCGTTGAGGCATCGCCTTTAATGAGTGGAACGGCTGCGCAGGTGGCTGCACTTTCATCACGCCCGTCGCTGGATTTGTTTTTTAGTTGAGGTCATTCGGGCCAGAGACGGCGTTACGCGCTCACACGTTGTAATTACCCTCCTCGCAGTGTTTTCTCTTCTACCCAAGACGTATTGACATGTCAGCGTTCAGAAGGCGCGATACAGAACAAATGGACATTTTACTTCTGTCTATGTAGTGGAAAATCTATAAGCGAGTCTCTATTTGGACTCGGTCTCAGCCAGCCAGGGTAAAAAGTCACTTTGAGATGACATGTGCAATAAATCACAGCCGCACCAGTCAGTGGCCAATCACATTTTCCCTCCTTAATTAATATCCTATTTATTTGCTTGGTGGTGTTCTGTTGCTGTTTCTGTCCGTCTGTCTGTTTCTATGATGTATGTGGTGGCGTTTATGCATACATTAAGCCTATGTGTGCATACCTGTACAGTATGTCGGTGTTGAAAGGGCATCTCTGCCTACCTTTTTTTCCCCCTATTGCAAACGACATCACATTTTATTTGGTTTATTTACCATTTGTTTTGTTTGATTGCAAGTTTAAACAAAAATGGCATTAAAATTATTGGTGCAGTTCTAATATGCAGTATATAAATTGTATATACCGGTATATATGTATGTATATATTAAAGATGTCCAATAATGGCTTTTTTGCCGGTATACGATATTCCGATATTGTCCCAACTCTTGATTACCAATTCCGATATCAACAGATACCGATATACACAATCGTGGAATTAACACACTGTCTTGCCTAATTTTGTTCTGATGCCCCGCTTTATGCATTAAACAATGTAACAAGGTTTTCCAAAATAAATTACCTCAAGTTATGAAAAAAATGTATTTATTATTGAAGTCACAAAGCGCAGTATTTTTTTTTAACATGCCTCAAAACAGCAGCTTGGAATGTGGGACATGCTCTCCCTGAGAGAGCATGAGGAGGTTAAAGTGGGCGGGTTTGAGGTGGGAGGGGGTCATAGTGGGTGGCGGGGGTGTATATTGTGGTGTCCCAGAAGAGTAATGCTGCAAGGGGTTCTGGGTATTTGTTCTGTTGTTTTTATGTTGTGTTGTGGTGCAGATGATCTCCCGAAATGGGTTTGTCATTCTTGTTTAGTGTGGGTTCACAGTGTGGCGCATATTTGTAACAGTGTTAAAGTTGTTTATGCGGCCACCCTCAGTGTGACATGCATGGCTATTGACCAAGTGTGGGTTGCATTCACTTGTGTGTCTGAAAAGCCGGAGACAATTTGTGTGCCAAATAAAGTGCCTTTGAGGTCTACGTCCGTGTACACAGCCGCGTTTTAAAAAGTCATGAATTTTACTTTTTGATACCGAAACCGATACTGATCATTTCCAATATTACATTTTAAAGCATTTATCGGCCGATAATATTGGCAGTCGGACATCTCTAGTATATATATATATATATATATATATATATATATTTACAAAGGTTTACATACACTTGTAAAGAACATAATGTCATGGCTGTCTTGAGTTTCCAATAATTTCTACAACTTTTATTTTTGAGTGATAGAGTGATTGGAGCACATACTTGTTGGTCACAAACAATATTGATGAAGTTTGGTTCTTTTAGAAATGTATCATGGGTCTGCTGAAAATTTGACCAAATCTGCTCGGTCAAAAGTATACATACAGCAATGTTAATATTTGGTGACATGTCCCTTGGTAAGTTTCACTTGCAATAAGGCGCTTTTGGTAGCCAATCCACACCTACTCAGTGGCCTAGTGGTTAGAGTGTCCGCCTTGAGATCCGTAGGTTGTGAGTTCAGACCCTGACTGAGTAATACCAAAGACTATAAAAATGGTACCCATTACCTCCCTGCTTGGCACTCAGCTTCAAGGGTTACAATTTTGGGTTATATCACTAAAAATGATTCCCGGGCGTGGCCACCGCTGCTGCCCACTGCTCCCCTCACCTCTCAGGGGGTGAACAAAAAGATGGGTCAAATGCAGAGAACAAATATCACCAAATCTAGTGTGTGTGTGACAATCATTGGTACTTTAACTTAATTTTAACTTCTGGAAAGCTTCTGGTTGGATTTGTGACCATTGGACTACTGATATGGAGTATTACATGGTTACCCTGCCGAGCTCTGTACAGCACAGACACAGGACAATGGCACGTTATTTGCATATTATAATTATTGATTTGCAAATAATATTTTTTGGACCAATTAAGTGAAGTCGCATACCAGACAATATCTCAAGGCACGTCAGCGGTTGAAAAAAATACTGTTCTAAATCACCAAAATAAATCCCGAGCCGGCCACCGCTGCTGCTCACTGCTCCCCTCACTTCGGATGGGTCAAATGCAGAGGGTATTTTCACCACACCTAGTGTGTCTGTGACTATCAGTGGTGCTTTAACTTACTTTAACTTTAACTGTATCTATAATTTATCTACGAGTGTATAATCTGGAAACATGCTGGTTATTCAAACAGTGGTTAAATTAATAATACCTTCCTGCCATTTTGGAATATGGTCGCATTGTGAAGGTACATGAAAGACGTAGCTGTGTGGCAAACCGCATCACAGATTCCACAACAGATAAACCGTCTTGAGCTTAATCTTTGCAGACCAGAAACTGTTCATGTGTTTTCTAAACAGCACTGCACAACTACAGTACTGTTAATGGCAGGGATGCAGGGAAAGGAGTCTTATCTTGTCTAAATCGTGCACTTGCGGACATTTCACAGGCCCCCTTTATACCGACTCTCCATCTAAAAAACACTCGGCGTCTCCTTCTTAATCATCGGTGGGCTTCAGAACGGTAGAGGAAGAGGACACAAAGTCGTACTCTGCTGGAGCTTTTAATGTGAAATAGCCTCTCGTTGCAGCAGATTGGCCTCATCACTTCATCATTCCCTCATTTCCTCTGGCAGACACTGGGGGCATTCTACCGCCTATCTGCCCCCCCAGTAAATATTGCTCGAAGGCTTAATTATACGCTCACACTTAGACACAGTCTCGGCGAAATTTCCTGCAACGCTGAAGCGGAGAATTAACGTCAAATCTGTGGGGTATTCATCCATCAGAGTGGGCGTGTGCAGTGTAATGGTTACTTGTGTGTGTTTTGGTGATCTCCCGATCCATTATTATATCCCTCTGGTCATATTTGTTGACCGGAGGCTATGTGTGATGTACTGTGAACACCCTCTGCTCATGACATGGTACGGAACAGGGATCAATATTCACTTTATATGCATTTCCTGTCCTCATGATCAAATGAGATGTATGTATATATATATAGATATATTAGGGTTGTACAGTATACCGGAATTGGTATAGTACCGCAATACTAATGAATCATATTCGGTACTATACCGCCTCTAAAAAGTACACCTGACATCCACTGTAATGATACCAAGTACAGTAGCGTATTTAGTCGATGCTACTGTGATTATGTCAATGTTTTTTAGCATTACAAAATGGTTTTTCGTTTTTTTTTCTACTTTATATTAATTATCTTTATGAACTCAGGATATATGTCCCTGGACACATGAGGACTTTGAATATGACCAAAGTATGATCCTGTAACTCCTTGGTATGGGATTGATACCCAAATTTGTGCTATCATCCAAAACTAATTTAAATCATCCAAACAACACAAGAGTAAGTGATGATTACATTTTTTTTAACAGAAATGTAGATAGAAAATAAAGTAAGCAGATATTAACATCACAATATGTTAATGCATACGTCAGCAGACTAAATTGAGAACCTTTGTTTGCTTACTTACTAATATAAGCCAAGTTGTCTTGTATGTTCACTATTTTAGTCAAGAACAAAATTGCAATAAGAAACACAGGTACTGTAAGATTTTTTATTACAATAAAGTCAAAAATGCCATTTTTTTGGTCCTGTTTTATTTAGAAAAGTATCGAAACGTATCAAAATACATTTTGGTACCGGTACCAAAATATTGGTATCGGGACACTCTGCCACCGAAAAGGGACAAACGGTAAATGTATGTATCTATGTATGTATGTATGTACAGTATATGTATAAATACATATATATATATATATATATATGTATATATATATGTATATATATATATATATATATATATATATATATATATATATATATGTCTTGATTGGATTATCCAGAGAATAGTGCTCGATACCGTGGTAGAGCGCAATATGTAGGTGTGGGAAAAATCACAAGACTACTTCATCTCTACAGAACTGTTTCATGAAACAGATCTGTAGAGATGAAGTAGTCTTGTGATTTTTTTCCCACACCTACATATATATATATATATATATATATATATATATATATATATATATATATATATATATATATATATATATATATATATAGCTGCCTCATGATGGATTTACTATATGTTTTTAATTTACAAAAGTGTTTCCTTTCTTCGTAGATGATGAATGACCATGAAGACGCATCCCCTGACAGCTGTGTAAAAAAGGTACGTCTGTTTAAAATTCATGTCTTTCCTATACTTTGTCTAATATTGCAGCAGAAAGAGAAAGGATGCAAATGCTTTAGCGGCAATTGCTCACGCACACACACGTGCACGTGCAACTTGACAAGATGTTGGTCTGCTGCAGCTCTGCTTTCTCATAGCTGATGTCATGTTGACAAACTGCAGTTGTTCCTCGTTCATCGCTGTTAATTAGTTCGGGACATGCTTTTGATAAAATAATTCCCGCAAAGTAGGAATCATTAATTATGAATCCAATAATTTAGCAGCTAGGTCATAACCATAAACCTGTTTACGACCTTCTAAATATGTGCTTTGACATAATGACACCCCTTTGTCGCCTTTACACTCTTTTAATACAATCAGTGGCCACGATGCTGTGAACAGTGCCAATTATATCTTAGTATTGATGGTTTTAGTTTATTTTGCCATGTTTTTGCAAATACATTATTTAGAGCCAAACAATTGTAGAATATGTTCGAAAGAAATGTGAAAAATCTGCAAAGTGGTGAAGCCGCGTTATTTAAAGCGTCATGTGACAATGGTTGTGACTGGCTCAACAGTGTTCCTGCTGGTTGTAGCCAAGTATTGCACTCAATTTTGCTTTATTTGCTTCAAGATGCATATCATCAACAACCAATAAATTAAAACAATTTGACAGAACTTTTCGCAGACAGTTTTCCTCTTACTAGTATTGTATGCACTTTATTGCATATATATATATATATGTATGTATATATATATATATGTATATATATATATATTAGGGCTGCAAATCTTTGGGTGTCCCACGATTCGATTCAATATCGATTCTTGGGGTCGCGATTCGATTATAAATCACTTTTTTCGATTCAACGCGATTCTCGATTCAAAAAACGATATTTTTGCGATTCAAAACGATTCTGTTTTAATTCAATACATAGGATTTCAGCAGGATCTACCTCAGTCTGCTGACATGCTAGCAGAGTAGTACATTTTTGTAAAAAGCTTTTATAATTATAAAGGACAATGTTTTATCAACTGATTGCAATAATGTAAATTTGTTTTAACTATTAAACGAACCAAAAATATGACTTATTTTATCTTTGTGAAAACATTGGACACAGTGTGTTGTCAAACTTATGAGATGCGATGCAAGTGTAAGCCACTGTGACACTATTGTTCTTTTTTTTTATTTTTATAAATGTCTAATGATAATGTCAATGAAGGATTTATAATCACTCCTATGCTGAAATTATAACTAATGTTGATACTGTTGTTGATAATATTCATTTTTTTTCAACTACTTTTGGTTTGTTCTGTGTCGTGTTTGTGTCTCCTCTCAATTGCAGTTCTGAGTGTTGCTGGGTCAGGTTTGGTCTTGGAATTGGATTGCATTTTTATGGTATTGCTGTGTATTGTTTTGTTGGATTGATAAAAAAAAAAAAGTATATATATATATATATATATATATATATATATATATATATATTAAATAAAATACATTTTTAAATGAGAATCGATTCTGAATCGCATAACATGACAATTGCGATTCGTATTTGAAAATGTAAATGTAATATATATGTATATATATATATATATATATATATATATATATATATATATATATATATATATATATATATATATATACAGGCCAAAAGTTTGGACACACCTTTTCATTTTAATGTGTTTTCTTTATTTACATGACTATTTACATTGTAGATTTTCACTGAAGGCATCAAAACTATGACAACTGTGAAATTAAAACCAGGGTTCAAATCCCACCTAGTACCAACTTCGTCACGTCCGTTGTGTCCTGAGCAAGACACTTCACCCTTGGTCCTGATGGGTGCTGGTTGGCGCCTTGCATGAAAGCTCCCTCCTTCAGTGTTTGAATGTGTGTGTGAATGGGTGAATGTGGAAGTATTGTCAAAGCGCTTTGAGTACCTTGAAGGTAGAAAAGCGCTATAGAAGTACAACCCATTTATCATTTATCATTTATTTCAGGTGAGTACCTCCTGAACTTTATAAAAGAAAATGCCAAGAATGTGCAAAACTGTAATCAGAGAAAAGGGTTGCTGTTTTGAAGAAGTTAGAATATAATAAATGTTTCTTCACCTTTTTTTGTTAAGGACATAACTCCACATGTGTTCATTCACAGTTTTGATGCCTTCAGGGACAATCTATGGTAACTGGTAAACGGGTTGTGCGGTTTTCTACCCCTTTTTAAGGAGCCCAAAGCGCTTTGACAGTATTTCCACATTCGCCTATTCACACACACATTCACACACTGACGGCGGGAGCTGCCATGCAAGGCGCTCACCAGGACCCATCAGGAGCAAGGGTGAAGTGTCTTGCTCAAGGACACAACGGACGTGACTAGGATGGCAGAAGGTGGGGATTGAACCAGTAACCCTCAGATTGCTGGCACAGCCACTCTACCAACTTCGCCACGCTGTCCCAATCTACAATGTAAATAGTCATGGAAACCCTTTGAATGAGAAGGTGTGTCCAAACTTTTGACACGTGTGTGTGTGTATAAATATATATATATATATATATATATATATATATATATATATATATATATATATATATATATATGTATATCAATCAATCAATCAATGTTTACTTATATAGCCCTAAATCACTAGTGTCTCAAAGGGCTGCACAAACCACCACGACATCCTCGGTAGGCCCACATAAGGGCAAGGAAAACTCACACCCAGTGGGACATTGGTGACAATAATGACCCAGTGGGACGTCGGTGACAATGATGACTATGAGAACCTTAGAGAGGAGGAAAGCAATGGATGTCGAGCGGGTCTAACATGATACTGTGAAAGTTCAATCCACAATGGATACAACACAGTCGCGGGAGTCCAGTCCAAAGAGGATCCAAGACACAGCAGCGAGAGTCCCGTTCACAGCGGAGCCAGCAGGAAACCATCCCAAGCGTAGGCGGACCAGCAGCGCAGAGATGTCCCCAGCCGATACACAGGCGAGCAGTACATGGCCACCGGATCGGACTGGACCCCCTCCACACGGGAGAGTGGGACATAGAAGAAAAAGAAAAGAAACGGCAGATCAACTGGTCTAAAAAGGGAGTCTATTTAAAGGCTAGAGTATACAAATGAGTTTTAAGGTGAGACTTAAATGCTTCTACTGAGGTGGCATCGCGAACTGTTACCGGGAGGGTATTCCAGAGTACTGGAGCCCGAACGGAAAATGCTCTATAGCCCGCAGACTTTTTTTGGGCTTTGGGAATCACTAATAAGCCGGAATCCTTTGAACGCAGATTTCTTGCCGGGACATATGGTACAATACAATCGGCAAGATAAGATGGAGCTAGACCGTGTAGTATTTTATACGTAAGTAGTAAAACCTTAAAGTCACATCTTAAGTGCACAGGAAGCCAGTGCAGGTGAGCCAGTACAGGCGTAATGTGATCAAACTTTCTTGTTCTTGTCAAAAGTCTAGCAGCCGCATTTTGTACCAACTGTAATCTTTTAATGCTAGACATGGGGAGACCCGAAAATAATACGTTACAGTAGTCGAGGCGAGACGTAACAAACGCATGGATAATGATCTCAGCGTCTTTAGTGGACAGAATGGAGCGAATTTTAGCGATGTTACGGAGATGAAAGAAGGCCGTTTTAGTAACGCTTTTAATGTGTGCCTCAAAGGAGAGAGTTGGGTCGAAGATAATACCCAGATTCTTTACCGTGTCGCCTTGTTTAATTGTTTGGTTGTCAAATGTTAGAGTTGTATTATTAAATAGAGTTCGGTGTCTAGCAGGACCGATAATCAGCATTTCCGTTTTTTTGGCGTTGAGTTGCAAAAAGTTAGCGGACATCCATTGTTTAATTTCATTAAGACACGCCTCCAGCTGACTACAATCCGGCGTGTTGGTCAGCTTTAGGGGCATGTAGAGTTGGGTGTCATCAGCATAACAGTGAAAGCTAACACCGTATTTGCGTATGATGTCACCTAGCGGCAGCATGTAGATGCTGAAGAGTGCAGGGCCAAGGACCGAACCCTGGGGAACTCCACACGTTACCTTAACGTAGTCCGAGGTCACATTGTTATGGGAGACACACTGCATCCTATCAGTAAGATAAGAGTTAAACCAAGACAGGGCTAAGTCTGACATACCAATTCGTGTTTTGATACGTTCTAATAAAATATTATGATCGACGGTATCGAAAGCAGCGCTAAGATCGAGGAGCAGCAACATAGATGACGCATCAGAATCCATCGTTAGCAATAGATCATTAGTCATTTTTGCGAGGGCTGTCTCCGTCGAGTGATTTGCCCTGAAACCGGATTGAAAGGTTTCACATAGATTGTTAGACGCTAAGTGTTCATTTAACTGCTCCGCAACAATTTTTTCAAGGATTTTTGAAATAAAGGGAAGGTGAGACACCGGTCGGTAATTTACCATGAGGTCAGGATCGAGGTTAGGTCTTTTAAGAAGAGGATGAATAACCGCTTTTTTGAATGCTAGGGGAACAGTGCCCGAGGAGAGTGATAAGTTTATAATATTTAGCACTGATGGACCTAATAATACAAAGAGTTCCTTGATCAGTTTCCCAGGAAGAGGGTCAAGTAAACATGTTGTCTGTTTTATTCCCTTAACACGTTGTAACAATTCCTCTAATGTTATTTCCTCAAAACGAGAGAAACTATTTTGGAGGGCAGTATCCGCCGTATATGCAATCGTGTCAGTGTTAATAGAACCCCGTTGTAGCTGGGACGCATTGTCTTTAATCTCCTTTCTAATGACTTCAATTTTCTTACTAAAGAATTGCATAAAGTCATCAGCTGAGTGGGTTAAGCTACTGGAAGGAGTCCCTTGTTGGGTTAGCGATGCTACCGTACTAAACAAAAATTTAGGATCGTTTTTATTACGGTGGATGAGATTTGAGTAATATTTAGCTTTAGCTAAGGTAAGCATGCGTTTATAAGTTATTAAACCATCACTCCATGCTTGATGGTGCACCTCAAGTTTAGTCGTGCGCCATTTGCGTTCCAGCTTTCTGCATAATAATTTCTGAGCTCTAGTTTCTTCTGTAAACCACGGGGTGCGCTTTTTTGGAGCCTTTTTTAACTTTAGCGGTGCTATGTTATCAATGGTTTCGCGCAGGGCGTCGTTAAAGTTGTTAGTGAGGTTATCAATAGAGCCCACATACTTTGGGAATGGTGCCATTACCGAGGGCAGTAGGTCCGCAAGAGTTGTCGTTGTGGCTGTATTAATGTTGCGGCTGCTATAGCAGTTATTATTATTATTAGTTTGACGAACATGCGTCTGAACCTCGAATTTTATAAGGTAATGATCGGACAATACTTTAGTATACGGGAGTATCGTAACTTTGGAAACGGTGATGCCCCTGACAAGCACTAGGTCTATCGTATTACCGTTGCGATGCGTGGGTTCATTTATTATTTGTGTGAGACCACAGCTATCAATTACAGACTGGAGCGCTACGCACGGTGGGTCCGATGGGGTATTCATATGGATATTAAAGTCCCCCATTATGATTATATTATCGGCGTGTGTCACTAGATCAGCAACGAACTCTGAGAATTCATTAATAAAGTCCGAATAGGGCCCTGGGGGGCGGTAGATAACAGCCAGGTGTAGAGGCAGCGGTGTGACAGACCTCATAGTAAGCACCTCAAACGATTTATATTTATTATTTATGTTAGGACTAAGGTTAAAGTTTTCGTTGTATATTAGTGCGACCCCCCCACCCCTTTTGAGCGGACGGGCAATATGCGCATGTGTAAAGTTAGGAGGACATGCCTCATTTAGCGCAAAAAAGTCGTTTGGTTTAAGCCAGGTTTCGCTGAGACCGATGACGTTAAGATTGTTGTCTCTGATAATATCATTAACTAACAACGTTTTGGGAGACAATGATCTTATGTTTAAAAAACCTACATTATAGGTAGTGGGCTGTTTTAGGGAGTTTTTGATCAAATTATCCGTAGTAGCAATATTAATAATGTTGTGTTTATTATGCCCAGTGCATTTAGTATAGTTACGACCATATCTAGGAATTGATACGACAGGAATTTTCCGATTGTTTGATTGTTGCTTTGATAAACTGCACGCATCATGGTTAGCCACCTCAGTAACGGGGATTTTCCGATTGTTTGTTTGTTGCTTTGATAAACTGCACGCATCATGGTTAGCCACCTCAGTAACGGGGATTTTCCGATTGTTTGTTTGTTGCTTTGATAAACTGCACGCATCATAGTTAGCCACCTCAGTAACACACATGTCCAACTCTGAAACACTCAAAGCAGAAACAACTTGTTCTAATTTAACAGACTCCTTACCCAGACCAGTAGTCGCGCATTTTCCATCTAAATCCGTCTTCGGGATGGAGGAAAGTGGTGTTCTGTGGGGATTAGCCTTCTGCTTTGTTTTTAGCCCCGCTCGGCATCCGCGTTTGCGATCACACCGCTGGCGTCTGCTCCGTAGACGGCCCCCGCTGCTACTAGACTCCCCTGCTTCACAGGCCGCTGGATGTAGCCGCCGATGTAATCCCATGCTAGTTAGCAAGTCTAGCACGCAAGTGTCTATCGGTCCAAAACGGCCCGATGTGTCCACATCCAGAAGTGTCTATATATATATATATATATATGTATATATACGTATATATGTATATATGTATATATACGTATATATGTATATATGTATATATACGTATATATGTATATATACGTATATATGTATATATGTATATATACGTATATATGTATATATGTATATATATATATACGTATATATGTATATACGTATATATATATATATATATATATGTATATATATGTATATATATATATATATATATATATATATATGTAGATATAAATATATATATATATATATATATATGTATATATATATATATGTATGTAAATATATATATATATATAAATATTTATATATACATATATACATATATATGTATATATATGTATATATATATATATATATATATATATATATATATATATATATATATATATATATATATATATATATATATATATATATATATATACATGTATATATACATATACATGTATATATATATATATATATTTATATATATGTATATGTATATATATATTTATATATATGTATATATATATTTATATATATGTATATATATATTTATATATATGTATATATATATTTATATATATGTATATATATATTTATATATATGTATATATATATTTATATATATATATATGTATATATATATATATATATATATATATATATATATGTATATATATATATATATATATATACATATATATATATATATATATATATATATATGTATGTGTATATATATACATGTATATATATATACATATATATATATATATATATATATGTATGTATATATATATGTATGTATATTTATATATATATACATGTATATATATGTATGTATATGTATATATATATATATATATATATATATATATATATATGTATGTATATGTATATATATATATATATATATATATATATATATATATATATATATATATATATATATATATATATATATATATATATATATATATATATATATATATATATATATATATATATATATATTCCAGAGTCCCTTTTATAAGCTAGCCCAGTCATTCTGAAATGCTGGTAAACCAAAGATTTGATTAATTTTTTAAGTACAGTGCTTTATTTTTCTGTATTCAAAGACAGTGTTACTGTTCAAACTTTGTGTTGTGTTTTTAATGTATACCAAGACCTACTACTGTACTGCATCTTAATGTCGGTCATTATTGGCCAAGTGTTTTCTGAGGTGGTACTTGGTGGAAAAAGTTTGACAACCACTGAACTCGCCCACCATATTGGTGAAGTGTGTTCTGGACAATGATAAAACTGTTCATTTCCTACCTGATACTGTGCTTTATGCATGGTTCCCTCCACATAATTGTTATAACACACTTCAAAATTAAATTTCAGGTATCACAAACTCTTACATGGCGCCCTCCAAACAAAGATCTGCACTATATGGAATCACTGACACTAGCACACGAGCGATGCATCCCATTAACCAGCCACTGACCACTTTACGAGGTGATAAATCTATTGGAAGAGTCCTTGTATGCCGCCAGGTCAGGACAGGACAGGCCAGGCCAAGCCAGTGCTAGCGGTTCATGTCCATCTAATGGTCCATGAAAGAACAATGGGCCTTGACTAAGTTCTTCCTTAAGCTGCATGGTCACTGGTAGGGGGTGGTTAGACAACTGATATCAATTCATGGATGTAGTAAAGCAATAAATGATGTTACATTTATTTCAAAGTAGTTTTTTTAGGCTCGAGACATCTGTACCCGTGCTTTAAATCAGGGGTCTCCCGCCAGCGTCCAAAATCTGGCCTAGGGGAAGTCCCAAGTAAAAAAAAAAATACAAATAATAATAATAAAATATATATATATATATATATATATATATATATATATATATATATATATATATATATATATATATATATATATATATATATATATATATATATATATATATATATATATATATATATAACATGCTATAAATTTACCAAACAATCTGTCACTCCTAATCGCTAAATCCGATTAAATCTTATACAACTACGTGAATGAGCTAAATAATATTAATTGATATTTTACTGTAATGTGTTAATAATTTCACACATAAGTCGCTCCTGAGTATAAGTCGCACCCCTGGCCAAACTATGAAAAAACTGCGACTTATAGTCCGAAAAATGTGTGCCAGCCTCATTATTAGCGCAAATACATATTTAAAAAGTGTATTATTTTTTTTTATGTCTCCTGTAACAAACTTGTTTTAAGTGTTGACCACAGGTGATTTAGACGGTATCCCTTTTCCGACTTTAGTATAACGCGGAGAAACGGGTTTTGTAAACTACCCGACCACCTTCACCGCGCACACACACACACACACACACACACACACGCACACACACACACATACGTCATATTAAATGTAGCAGTACTGTACAATTACCGGCAGAATGTAAAAATCCAAAACACTCTTTTCCACACATCTCATTATGCGGCGTGTGAGTTGCGGTGAGGCCTCACCGAGCGGCGGCCGGGCACACATGCCTGTTATGAATATGAATGATATTATGCAGGAGCCATTTCTTATGACATGACTCATTCATCCGCATCATACGCACGCACGCACACACATGCCGTCTGGTAAACATCGACTTCTGCCTTAGCCGTCGCTCTGCTGGATTAAGGGAGAATGTTAATTGAGTTATCGCTCTAGTATATTTGAATAAGTAGCTTTACTTTCAGAGTGTGATTGCAAAATTACGCTTATATTGTTTGCAGATGGAGTTGAAAGGTGTGTAACTGTATTGCTTATTGTTTTCAGTTTATTAAATGTATTAAGGCGAGGGGTGATTTTTATTTCAGAGTTGCAGTTGTTGTTCAAATACCTCTGGACCTAAGAAAAGTGTCGACCTTCAGGATCCATCTTTATCTGTACTTTATCTGTACAATGGACTTTGAACATTTATTTTCTAGTCGTAGTAGTAACGATACCAATATTTTGGTACCGGTATTAAAATTATTTTGGTACTTTTCGAAATAAAGGGACCACAAAAAAAATTGCATTATTTGCTTTATTTTAACAAAAAAATCTTAGAGTACATTAAACATATGTTTCTTATTGCAGTTAAATCCTTAAATAAAATAGTGAACGTACCAGACAACTTGTCTTTTAGTAGTAAGTAAACAAACAATATAACTAATAAACTAATTAGTTTGCTGACGTATGCAGTAACATATTGTGTCATTTTTCATCCTATTATTTTATCAACATAATTAAGGACAACTGGATGAAAATTTATTTTTAATATACTTGTTAATATACCGTTAATTTAAGCTTTCTCTTTTAACATGTTCTATCTACACTTCTGTTAAAATGTAATAATCACTTATTCTTCTGTTGTTTGATACTTTACATAAGCTTTGGATGATACCACACATTTAGGTATTGATCCGATACCAAGTTGTTACAGAATCGTACATTGGTCATATTCAAAGTCCTCATATGTCCAGGGATTTATTTCACGAGTTTATATAAACAAATTATAAATAAAAAATAAAAAAACGAAAGATGTTGTGATGCCAAAAAATATCAATGTAATCATGGTAGTATCGATTAGATACTGTACGTGCCTGTACTTGGTATCATTACAGTGGATACCAGGTGTGGATCCACCAATGGCGTTTGTTGACATTTTGATGCCGGTTAGCTACGGTGTGTAGTGAAGCATGTTTAGCTATTTCTCCACTGCAGGGATGTTACTTGTAAGAAACTCTCTTTTTTTTGTCGCCATGGAGGCGAGGATTAGTGATTTAGAAGTCGCTAAAACACTGCCGACAGCGGATGGATGTTAGCCGCTAGCTCCATAGCCGAGTCACAAAGCATCGCTTCCTGAGGGCGTTTCTGTGTTATAACTTCACCTTTATCGTTAGTCTTTACGCCAAAATGCGTCCGTTCTCCCTTTTTTGTCCCAACACTGTGTCTGCTTGTAAGTACTCTGTGATTGTGTGCCGCCGAACATGCTCCTCTGCTTGTAAACCGTTAGTATTGCGGTACTATACTAATACCGGTATACATTACAACCCTATTTTCTAGAGATTTCTCCAATCCCCTATTGACTTTTGTTTTTATTAATAAACATGACTCTAAACAAATCTTGAATCAATCTTCTCCTTAAAAGCCGCCACTGTTGTTTTAAATTTTGACGATTGCTTGTCAGCAGGTATGTCTGGGATAGATTAAAGTATGTCCACAGTGCGGACACGCTGCCTCTGTTCTAAACAACCCTTTGTGTATTCCTTACGTCATCGCAACATACGGTTTCGGCAGCGCTTTTCCGATGATCAAAGAACATCTTTTTTCCTCGCCCACTATTGACTATTCCAGTCAAGTCAATAGTGCGGAAATAATAAACTATCCATACTGTAAGTCCCTTCTGCTGTTAAAGTGTATATTTGTGGGTTATTGTGTTAATTTTTCCCATGGTCTTGAACACACCGTGTTGACACTGTGTCATGTCATGTCATGAGGACATTGAATATGACCAATTTTTGATCCTGTAACGACTTGGTATCAGATTGATACCCAAACGTGTGGTATTATCCAAAACTAATGTAATGTATTTAAGTAAGCAAGTAAGTTTGGGGCGACATAGCTCGGTTGGTAGAGTGAACATGCCCGCAACTTGAGGGTTCCAGGTTCGATTCCCGTTTCCGTCATTCTAGTCACTGCCGTTGTGTCCTTGGGAAAGACACTTTACCCACCTGCTCCCAGCGCCACCCGCACTGGTTTAAATGTAACTTAGATATTGTGTTTCACTATGTAAAGGACTGAGAAAAGAGCTATATAAATATAATTTGCTTCACTTAAGTCAAAAACAACAGAAAAATAAGTGATTACATTTTAACAGAAGTGTAGATAGAACAGAGAAAGTAAGCAGATATTAACAGTAAATGAGCAAGTAGATTAATAATTCATTTTCTACCAGTTGTCCTTAATAATTTTGACAAAATAATAGAATGGAAAATTACACAATATGTTACTGCATATGTCAGCAGATTAATTAGGAGCCTTTGTTTGTTTACTTACTAATAAAAGACAAATTGTTTAATATGTTTATTTTATTTAAGACATAATTGCAATAAGAAACATATGTTGAATGTACCCTAAGATATTTTGTTAAAATAAAGCCAATATTGCCAATTTTTTGTGGTCCCTTTTGTTTAGAAAAGTACAGAAAAGTATCAAAATAATTTTAGTACCGGTACCAAAATATTGGTATCCGGACAACACTTTATTGTATAGCTTTCCATTCCCAACACATAACACAACTTCCATATTTCTGAGCGGGTAAATGTGGGGAGAAGATTTAGACAATGGACACAACATAAGTGTGAGTGCATGTGAAAAAAGCCATGTGGTTCAAAGTCTCGTTGTATTTTGAACTTCCTTAAAAGCGGCTGGAGCTTTATCGGTAAGTGAGAATCCGTGCATCCTCACGCCTGCACGCAGACAGAAAATAAATAGATACGCTATCTGAATCCCCTCTCTACTTACTGCATTCATTACTTGGCCTCTCCGGCAGGCTCCTTTAGACAGGATGGTGTTGTTCGAGCTCTAGATGGCTATCAGAGGTCATTGGACCCATTGTTAGTCTAAGATTGGCAATAAAAGCAAAAAAGAGTGTCAGACTTGATCTTCTGGACACTACTATATATTATAATACTTTAATTTGTTTTCCCGTTAAAAAAAACTCATTTTTAGTTGTGACGGCTAATATTTTGCAGTGGCGCACCGCTACAATCAATTCCATTCAGGAGAAACACTAGTTTGATAGCTGAAGAGAGTACTTCATAATGTTTGTCGTAAGTCTGAAACACTGCATTGTCAGCGTGTAACTGAATGTCCAACAGGGTGCAAACAAAGTATTATTGGTCCTCAGACTGATCCATGAGGAACACCTGAATTACAGTGTATAAGAGATTATTCTAAAAAATTGTATAGCTTTCCATTTCACATAACACAACTTCCATATTTCTGAGCTATTAAATGTAGAGAGAAGATTTAGACAATGGATACAACATGAACACGTTTTTTTTTATTGTAGCTTTGGCCCACTTACAAAAATGTTTGTGGGTGCATGTGAAAAAGCCATGTGGTTCAAAGTCATTTATCTTGAACTTCCTTAAAATCGGTTGGAGCTTTATCGGTAAGTGAGAATCCGTGCATCCTCACACCTGCACGCAGACAGAAAATAAATAGATCCACTATCTGAATCCCCTCTCTACTGACTGCATTCATTCCTGGGCCTTTCCGGCGGGCTCCTTTTAGACAGGATGGTGTTGTACAAGCTCTAGATGGCTATAAGAGGTTACTGGGCCCATTGTTAGTATAAGATTGGCAATAAAAGCTAAAAAGAGTGTCAGACTTGATATTCTTCTGGACGCTACTGTACATTATATTACTTTAATTTGTTTTCACATTAAAAAAAAACCTAATTTTTAAGTTCTGACGGCTAAAATTTTGCAGTGGCTCACCGCCACAATCGATTACATTGAGGGGAAGCAATAGTTTGATAGCTGTAGAGAGTACTTCATATTGTTTTTCGTATGTCAGAAACTCTGCATCGTCAGCGTATAACTGAATTTCCGACGGGGGTCAATAATGTGCAAATAAAGTAATATTGGTTCTCGGATTAATCCCCTGCATTACAGTGTATACGAGATAATTATAATATTGTGTGGCTATCCATTTCACATAACGCAACTTCCATATTTCTGAGTTAGTAAATGTGGAGAGAAGATTTAGACAATGGATACAACATAAACACGTTTGTTATTGTAGCTTTGGCCCACTTACATAAAGGTTTGTGAGTAAAAACCATGAGGTTCAAAGTCTCGTTGTGACTTGAACTTCCTCAAAAGCGGCTGGAGCTTTATCGGTAAGTGAGAATCCGTGCATCCTCACGCCTGCACGCAGACAGAAAATAAATAGATCCACTATCTGAATCCCCTCTCTACTTACTGCATTCATTCCTGGGCCTCTCCGGCGGGTTCCTTTTAGACAGGATGGTGTTGTTCAAGCTCTAGATGGCTATCAGGGTCATTGGGGAAAGTATCAGGGATTGTTTGGTTTGGTCGGGCCCAACCACACAAAACTTGACTATCCGTCTGTTTAGCCGTCTAGGCCCCGCTTACACATATCCTCCCTCGCACATACGCCCGGGTCTGTGGAAGTTAATAGGGTGTCAGAGCTGGGCTGTTTCTTTTTTAGAGTCCCTGGATTTAAAGGTGATATAAAGATGGAGGGTGGGGGGGCCCAGCGAAGACAGTCCGCGCTTTGTGTGTTTTGTATGCGTCTGCGTGTTAATCCTCATCTTCAGAAGAGCACCGCTGTCCACCCCGACGTGTGTAAACACCCGCGCAGATCAGATGGCAGATAATGACTTCCAGATAGACACCCTCCATTCAAGCAGCAGAAAAAAAAAATAAAAATCAATGAGCACTGATTGCTTTTTTCCCAAGACGATCATCTCCCTCCTCCCCCTGAAGGCCACTATCTTTTTCTCGCTTTCTCTCTGTTTATTCAGTCCTCGGATTGAACAAATCCGCGTTGGCTTTCACGGGAAGTTAACGGCCAAGGCGGGATAACTCATTAAGAAGATCTCCGTTTCTCTGTCACGCTTGGCTACTTATTTGCCCGCATGCTTGTCTTCGCAACATCCGGATAGTCTCCGGGCTGTAATTAATGGCTCGGCTGACAGACACGCTCTCAGTAAATTATTAGCAGTCATTACCGGCCATATCCACCCTTCTAGAGTATGTATGAAATGTGTTCTTGATGCGTCATGAGTCCTAAATGGGAGTATGACGGGGGCTGAAATGAACTCTGACCTCAGAGAAGATTTTTCCTGCTGGGTGTTGAAAGACATTGCAGCCAAATGGGGATCAGCTGCCGCTGCGAGCGTGCATGTGCATACAATTAATTATGATTTTATTTTTTTTTTCTTCCTTCTCTGATACTATCAAGCTGGACTTTCTCCTAATAAATTGGTTAAATGACCCTAAATGTATGAGGGCTATTATGTGGACAGAGGGTGGCTCATGGGTCACAGAAGTGATCCATGCCCCCCCCCCCCGCAAGCTCCACCTCAACCTCATCCCTCCTCCTGCTTAAATAGGCTCAGGAATGATTGATAATTATGATAATTTGTTTGAAATGATTTTTCTGGATATTATAATCACTGCCACCCCATTGCGCCATGGCAGCGAGTCATTTTTCATAATGCTGAACGTCACAAATGCCCCACGGTAAGATAGCTCTGTCTGTGTGTGTGTGTGTGTGTGTGTGTGTGTGTGTGTGTGTGTGTGTGTGTGTGTGTGTGTGTATTTTGTGTGTATGTGTGTGTGTGTGTGTGTGTGTGTGTGTGTGTGGGCGTGCGTGTGTATTTAGGTAAATATGTGTGTTGGATGTCAACGCCCTAGGCTTCTGTATACAAATTGGAAATGGTGATCCACAGAATGCAAAAAAATCCCGTGTGTCATGACATGGACTATATTTTTTTTTTCCGTGGTGCAAAGTGAATGAACCGGACATGGCGTGAAGGTAATGACATAATTTATTATTAACTCGAAAATATTACAAATAAAACAAACAAAGGGTATAAACAAAAGGCACTCTCAGCGGAGGTACAAAACTTTGCTATGAAACTAAAACTATTACTACAACATAAACTATGGAAATAAAACATAACTTGCAAACTATGGCATGAATAGCGAAAACTTACTTGGAACGAGAAAGGGAGCATGGATCATCGGCATGGATAACAAGGGTGTATAGAGGGTGATGTCGCCAGGCAACTGCAGGCTTAAATAGTGCTGTGGTGATTAACACGTGCATGAGTCCAAGTGAATCAGGTGCGTAACATGACAGGTAAAAACTAATGAGTTGTCATGGTGACAAAAAAAACAAAAGTGCACAATGAGTCCAAAACCAAACAGAACGTGACCACAAAACATGACACCGTGCCCTAAAAAACACAGTTTTTGGTAGAGATGTCCTTATCCCGATAATTAAATTTAAAGTACCACTGATAGTCTCACACACACACACACACACACACACACACACACACACACACTAGATGTGGGGAAATTACCCTCTCCATTTGACCCATCCCCTTGTTCCACCCCCTGGGAGGTGAGGGGAGCAGTGAGCAGCAGCGGTGGCCACGCTCAGGAATAATTTTTGGGTGATGTAACCCCCAATTTCAACCCTTGGTGCAGACTGGTAATGGGTCCCATTTTATAGTCTTTGGTATGACTCGGGAAAGGTGGGAAAGGTGATGACAATTCTAAGGGCCCACTGCCCGCTAGGGCCCCCAGTAGCCTCTGACAAAATGATTATGCATACAGTGAACTAATATATATTCATATGAATGAATCCGGATTAAAACAAAGCAACAAGTCGTACAATACTCTAGTTTTAACAATTTCAATAACTTCCTTGGCCCCCTTCTTAAAAAATGGTTTGGTCCACGCTGCGGTTAGTTCTTCCCGTCATGGTACTTTCTACATCCATCCATCCATCCATCTTTAACCGCTTATCCGGAATCTGGTTGCGGGGACAACAACTCCAGCAGAGACCCCAAGACTTCCTTCTCCAGAGCAACATTAGTAACTTCCTCCTGGGGGGTCCCGAAGCGTTCCCAGGCCAGAGAGGAGATAATCCCCCCATCTGGTCCTTGGCCTGCCGTGAGGTCTCCTCCCAGTGGGACGTGGGAGACCCTCGTGAGACATCCACACGAGATGCCCGAACCACCTAAGCTGGTTCCTTTCCCTAGCGAAGGAGCAGCGGCTCTACTCCGAGGTTCTCTCGGGTGACTGAACTTCTCACCCTATCTCTAAGGGAGATGCCAGCCACCCTTCTGAGGAAACTCACTTCGGCCGCTTGTATCCGCGATCTTATCCTTTCAGTCATGACCAACACTTCATGACCGTAGGTGAGAGTAGGAATGTAGATAGCTCGGTAGACCGAGAGCTTTGCCTTCTGGCTCATCTCTCTGCTTTTTCCTCATCGTTCGCAATTAAGTAAGCGGGAGCGCACACCGGCAGAGTAAGGGTGCCCCCCAAAAAGCAACAGGCTGAGCAGAGCAAGGGCCCTAGACAAGAGAAACTTTTTTGCCAAGAATGGTAAGAGACAGTTAAACTACCGAGGGTGTCTGATAAAATTAGCCTACTTGTTCATTCATTTCATTTCTGTAACATAACCTTTGATGGGCTTTAGCTTTCATCTGGCCGCGCTTCCCTATGGACAAGTCTCCAGTTCATTAAAAAAAGAGACAAAAAATTGCCAGTTCATCGTAGGGAAACGATGTGACTGTAAAGTCGTTGGCTTGAAGGCACCATCAGGCACACTGAAAACAAGAATTTGGAAGGTGGCAATGAGTCCACACCAGAGGTGGGTAGAGTAGCCAGAAATTGTACTCAAGTAAGAGTACTGTTACTTTAGAGATTTATTACTCAAGTAAAAGTAAGGAGCAGTCACCCAAATATTTACTTGAATAAAAGTAAAAAGTAGGTTGTGAAAAAACTACTCAAGTACTGAGTAACTGAAGAGTAACCTGTTCGTTTAATGATGACGGCAACAAATGATGTACAAAAACATAAGAATAGCAATGAACAAATTCAAAGCCAGGAATATACGTTAAGCAACTAACAATAATATATCAGAATCACAAATCAGAAATACTTTACTAATCCCTGAGGGGTAAATATATTATTTTAAAAATCTTATTATTAATATAATATTATATTAAAATGTATTAAGTAATAATTCATTAAAATAACAACATTTAAGTCAAATTGAGTCACAATAACACAACAGCACCATAGTCTCAGAAGGCAGAGATTTACAAAGGAAAATAACAAACTAGCCTTTACGCAAATCATAAACTCTGATAAGTGTGGGCTGCACCTGGGAACAGACTGGGCACTTCTGATTGGTGTTTGTATGCATGCGTTAGTGTGTGTCAATCAATCAATCAATCAATCCATGATTATTTATATAGCCCTAAATCACTAGTGTCTCAAAGGGCTGCACAAACCACAACACAAACCACAACGACATCCTCGGTAGAGCCCACATAAGGGCAAGGAAAACTCGCACCCAGTGGGACGTCAGTTACAATGATGACTATGAGAAACCTTGGAGAGGACCGCAAATGTGGGCAACCCCTCCCCCCCTCTAGGGGAACCGAAAGCAATGGATGTCGAGCGGGTCTAACATGATACTGAGAAAGTTTAATCCATAGTGGATCCAACACAACCATGAGAGTCCACTCCAAAGTGGATCCAACACAGCAGAGAGAGTCCCGTCCACAGTGGAGCCAGCAGGAAACCACCCCAAGTGGAGGCGGATCAGCAGCGCAGAGATGTCCCAGCCGATACACAGGCGAGCAGTCCATCCTGGGTCCCGACTCCGGACGAGCGGTCCATCCTGGGTCCCGACTCAGGACAGCCAGCACCTCATCCATGGCCACCAGACCGGACCCCCTCCAGTGGGACAGAGGAGAAAAAGAAAAGAAACGGCAGATCAACTGGTCTAAAAAGGGGGTCTATTTAAAGGCTAGTGTATACAAATAAGTTTTAAGGTGAGACTTAAATGCTTCAACTGAGGTAGCATCTCGAACTGTTAGCGGGAGGGCATTCCAGAGTACTGGAGCCCGAATTGAAAACGCTCTATAGCCCGCAGACGTTATTGGGACTCTGGGAGTTACTAATAAGCCGGAGTCCTTTGAACGCAGATTTCTTGCCGGGACATATGGTACAATACAATCGGCAAGATAGGATGGAGCTAGACCGTGTAGTATTTTATACATAAGTAGTAAAACGTTAAAGTCACGTCTTAAGTGTACAGTGTGTCTGTCTGTCTGTGAGGCTGTAGTACATTAATAAATTATACCCAAAATACGTAGATTTGACAGTGATTCATAGCAGGGAAGCTAAAATTAGCCCGCGGGGACAGCCAAAATATCTACTAACGTTACTTACCGTGATGTGCTTCCTCAAATTCGACGTTGAGTTCATGTAAGCTGAAATGTCCACTTGTTTGGGGAGACACAAATGACAACACCTTACATAACTGTGTTTTGGTTGTCTGAAGCGTGAAAATCGATTTTTTTTGTGAGGCCAGGGGTGTTTGCGTTTGTTGTTGTCGCTGCCATTGTTGTTTCCCACTGAAACTTTGTGGGCAGTTATTTATGTGACCGCCTGGCTCTTTTTGATTGGTGAAACGGAGTCAAACGTCACCAGTGACTGCATTTGATTGGTGAAACGCAGGCATGCGATAGATCCTACTTTGAAGGTATGTCTGACAAACCAAAACAAAAAAAACGTGTATTAACAGATTGATAAAAATCAGTAGCGAGTAGTGAGCTGAATGTTGATAAATGGAGTGGAGTAAAAGTAGCGTTTCTTCTCTAAAAAAATACTCAAGTAAAAGTAAAAGAATGTTGCATTAAAAGTACAATTTATCTCAAAGGTTACTCAAGTAGATGTAACGGAGTAAATGTAGTGCGTTACTACCCACCTCTGATCCACACTGATATTCTCTTAGGCCCCTTCTACACTAAGCCGGCTAAGGTTATCCAGGGTGAATCCCAACTAGCCTTATTCTTGTCCACACACACAATGGCCGTTTAAGACCCCTCAACCACCTCCGTTCACCGGCGCAATGTAACCTAGTACGCATTCGCAGAAAATGCACATTTTATAGTCATCACCAGTGTTGCTTTGCATGCAAGTTCTTAAATTAAATGTAATTTATCTGAACAATATCCATTGTTGTGGTATTTCAATTAAGTGGAATCCAGTGTGCTGTGGGGCCCTATTGTAGTGAATCACACCTGAGCCATCATAAATTAATAAAATCTTTAATGGACACGTTGTTAAGATCCGTTACTCGAATCTTCACATGTTATTATTTGTTTTTTCCATCTGTGTTTTCATTCTCCGTCCGACCCATTTATTTCCCGTTTAGTCCATCACCATGGTTACTTATTAGTTTCAGCTGCCCACCTGTTTCTGTTAATCAGCTTCCCTTTATAAGCCAGCCTCTTCTGTTTATTCTTTCTGCTACTCTATTTTGCTCACATGCAACAAGTGACGTCAGGTATGTTTTTCTCGCTAGCTCATTAGCTAAGCCACCTTGTCACCTTTAGCTCACATGCTAATAATCTTTGTTTTCACTTTTTGTGCCATCGTGCCAAGTCTTAGTTCTTTATATATCCTAGCTTTCAGGCTAGCGTCTTTTGTTTCCCTTTTTATTAGCTCCAGTGTTTCTGTTCAGAGCTCACCTTTTGTTAATAAATTTGTTAGATCCTACCTTTGTTGTGTTATTCGTTTGACGCATCCACGAGGGAATCAAACCCGGTACCAGGATGCCGAACCGGCGTTACACACGTGAAACTAAACAATGTAATAAAGAACATTTTACATCAATCAATCTAGGGATGTAGATATCTGGTCGGGAAAATCCTCTGCCTTCACCTTCATTGTCCATTCTTTTATGGTGACTTTATATACTCTGGACCTAGACGCTGAGTCTGCGACATACATGGCGAACAATAACTGATACAGTCTGTTTTGCCAGTCCAAAAGCATTCGCTTTTTTTCCTAGTCTCCACTTGTTGGCCAGGTAATACAAAGCACACGCTACCTTTTAATCACATCCACGGGAGCTCGCATTCTTGTTGTCTCCCCTTCGACAAATGGACAAAGTTTTTCGGTAAGTAGAATCACAGCTGACCCGGACATTCGAAATGTGTTGTATCCGAAATATCTGCAATCGTGCAATTCTTTCTCTTAAAAGCATTCATGTGTGATGACGTCACTTCCTCTCCGAACTCTGTTTGATCAAAGAGTCCATACAAAGCTAAGAGCCGGAGATTTAAGAAATACCCGGTGCACTTACCTGTGTTGAGTGTGACTGAAACAGGGCTTAGGCTAAATTATTATTCATTTAAGGAGTTATCCGGTTTAATGTAGGCAGAGCCTTAGGTGGCCTTGAATTCTTAGCAATGGCCTTATTTACAGCGGTATCAATGTGGAGGATTCACATGAAAGATTCCTTCCTGCACGCTCAGGGAAACACTATTACATTTCTAGAGTCTCTGTTACGCACATTTCACGTAGCATTAATTACAGGAGGGTGTGTCTTGCCAGAATGAATTTAGGAGCAAACTGCAACACACGCATCAAACTTTCGGCAGTGCAAAACAGCTTTCAACAAGCTAATCCTCACTACCACGGCGGAAAATATACCACGTGTCTTCCAATTACTATTATCACTAAAAGACTGGAAGAAAAGGAAGGGCTAAAAGAGGCTACAAACACACTCACCAAGAAAGACGACACCATCAATACCTAGTACAGAATCCGTATACAAGCCATACTAAAGTGATGGAAATTGTTGACTTTGTTATTTTTATGAAGTCACAATAATAATATGCAAAGAGTAAGTCTCTGGTGACAGGAAGGCTTTGACGGAAAACCCAAAGGATTTCATAAAGATTCTACCAAGCAGAGGCCTTACGTCCTCCTCCAATCGTAAATGTGCTTTTGTTGCATTATTTGTTGGTCTAAAATAGGGTGTGATTGATGCAAATACAAATAGAGCTGTATATGAACAGATGTTTTAAATCAGTGCCGAGATAAATGCAATTGTAGTTTAGTAGGAATGATTGAGGTAGTTGGTTAAGTGAGTTCAAACCCCGGCCAAGTCATACCAAAGACTATAAAAAACGGAGCCATTACCTCCCTGCTTGGCACTCAGCATCAAGGGTTGGAATTGCGGGTTAAATTAACAAAAGTGATTTCCGGGCGCGGCCACCGCTGCTGTTCACTGCTCCCCTCACCTCCCCGGGTGGTGATCAAGGGTGATGAGTCAAATGCAGAGAATAATTTTGCAACACCTCGTGTGTGTGTGACAATCATTGGTACTTAAACTTTAACTTTATCGTGGGTAGATGGGTTGTCGTAGTTATAACTTCTGTAAATGGAGGACAAGATTAGTACGGTAGGTAGTTGAATATGAGGTTTAAACGTCGTGGCGCAGTTGGGAGAGTGATCGTGCCAGAAACCGGAAGGTTTCGGGTTCCATCCCCAGCTTCTACCAACCGTTGTGTCCTTGAGCAAGACACTTCGCCCTTTCTCCGGATGGGTCGTGGTTAGAGCCTTTGCATGGCAGCTCCCCCCATCTGTGTGTGAAAGGGTGAATGTGGAAATAATGTCAGAGCGCTTTGAGTACCTTGAAGGTAAAAAAAAAAAAAAAGTGCTATACATGTATAACCCATTTATAAAGAATAACTGATGTGAACAGGTTGGTGGACACAGTAGAGCAGTGGTTCTCAAGTGGGGGTACGCGTACCCCGGGGGATACGGTATGCCAAGGGGTACTTGAGATTTTTAAAATATATTCTAAAAATTTCAACAATTTAAAAATCCTTTATAAATATATTTGTTGAATAATACTTTAACAAATTATGAATGGAAGTTCATTAACTGTGAAAAGAAATGCAACAATGCAATATTCAGTGTTTTTTGTGGACATGTTCCATAAATATTGATGTTAAACATTTATTTTTTTTGTGAAGAAATGTTTAGAATTAAGTTGATGAATCCAGATGGATCTCTTTTACAATCCCCAAAGAGGGCACTTTAAGTTGAATTGAATTGAATTGAAATATTTATTTCAAACATGCACAGTACAACTAAACAGTTTTTTCTTTTTTTACATTTTGGCAGAGATATTTATACAAGGCTTGAAAAGGGGTTGGATGAAGCAGAGCTTATAATAGCCCAACCCCTCTCACTCATTCCACATTTAACATAAACAATATAATACAAGAAGAATAATCTATAAACAAAAACAAGAAAAACTCCTGTACACTAACAATACTATGAGACGAGACGAGACGAGACAAAACACACACACAAGTTGATGATTACTTCTATGTGTAGAAATCTTTATTAGGGTCCGCCAGGACCCTATTTAAACTGTAAGGTTGTATTATTATTTATAATTGAATCACTTGTTTATTTTTCAACAGGTTTTTATTTTTTTTTATATCTTTTCTTCCCAAATAGTTCAAGAAAGACCACTACAAATGAGCAATAGTTTGCACTGTTATACAATTTAATAAATAAGAAACTGATGACATAGTGCTGTGTTTTACTTCTTTATCTCTTTTTTTCAACCAAAAATGCTTTGCTCTGATTAGGGGGTACTTGAATTAAAAAAATGTTCACAGGGGGTACATCAATGAAAAAAGGTTGAGAACCACTGCGGTAGACAATGAAAATACACCGAGAACCATGAAGAGACCTAATGTGTCTTTGTCAGTCTCCAAAAAGATTGCAGTGCCACCCATCAATGTTCAATGTCAACAAAAAGACGTGTGTGTGTGAGGGAGCTGCAGGAATAATATTTGTGGTTTTCGCTTTGCCCAAGATGACTTAATGATGATATGGGTCTCTTTCTTCTGCTGGGCAGGGTTACCTTTTAATGGAGGCTGACTGACATGTTTTTATATGGCTGCACTAACCTGCACCCCCAAAACACACACACCCATCATCACGATACCCTCATCTCACCTCCCCATCAGAATATGCCCTTGCACTCTCTGCGAGTCCCTCAAGGAACACAGTTTGAATCATCATCCCACACGCAGATATTCCGAGATTGCGCTCACATGGTCCAAATACTGCATGTTGAGGAATGTTTGATTCTTGGTGCAGGATAATCTTTCAAAGCATACCCTTTGCCTCTTGACACCGTCGAGATCATGCAAAAATGAAGCATGGCCCATCTTAACTGGAGGAATGCTGACTTGTATATGTGAGATGTCATTTTCTGTGTTTATATGTATAGTAAAATATAAATAATACATGGTAATTAAAAGGGGTTTGACGGTAACCCGGTGCAAGAAATATGTGTTGCACATCTGTATGGAACCAAAATATACTCCCTTATGTGTCTCCATACTTCCAAAACATGCTTGTCAGGCGCGCCTATCAAGTTTGCAATAATCACGTCTGACTATTTCCTTAATGGGTCTGTAGGCACCCTAGAGGACAGGCGGCCGGTAGTTTTTTTTTTGGAAGACCTGGACAAAGTCAGAGTTGTTGGAAATGAGATGTGGAATTGGACGTTAAGATAGAATGAGAATGAAATGGTCTTTCTCCATGTCTGACTTGTCTGTGGGAATTTTTACAGCTACTGGTTACTGGCATTATGCCTCAAAGGCCATTGTGGGTGAGCGTGTGTGCAGTGGCGCCTCCGTTTTCATGAACTATCCATTCCAAAAGGTCCCTAGACCCAATTGACCGCCCACATGTAAGAATACAAAACAACATTTATAGAGTTACGTGTTACTTGCAGAAAACAAGGTGATAGCATACATATAAAAGACAAATAAAATGTAATATACAGTCGCGATCAAAAGTTTACATACACTTGTAAAGAACATAATGTCATGGCTGTCATGAGTTTCCAATAATTGCTACAACTCTTATTTTTTTGTGATAGAGTGATTGGAGCACATACTTGTTGGTCACGATAAAACATTCATGAAGTTTGGTTCTTTTATGAATTTATTATGGGGCCACTGAAAATGTGAGCAAATCCGCTGGGTCAAAAGTATACATACATCAGTGTTAATATTTGGTTATATGTCCCTTGGCAAGTTTCACTGCAATAAGCCACTTTTGATAGCCATCCACAAGCTTCTGGCAAGCTCCTGGTTGAAATTTTGACTACTCCTCTTGACAAAATTGGGGCAGTTCAGCTAAATTTTTTGGTTTTCTGACGTGGACTTGTTTCTTCAGCAGTGTCCACACATTAAAGTCAGGACTTTGGGAAGGCCATTCTAAAACCTTAATTCTAGCCTGTTTTAGCCATTCCTTTACCACGTTTGACTTGTGTCTGCGGTCATTGTCCTGTTGGAACAACCACCTGCAACCAGACACCCAACCTCCAGGCTGATGATTTTAGCTTGTCCTGAAGAATTTCATAATGTCCCATTAAAAGCACTTGTTCCATTGGCAGCAAAACAGGCCCAGAGCATAATACTACCACCACCATGCTTGACGGTAGGAATGGTGTACCTGGGATAAAAGGCCTCACCTTTTCTCCTCCAAACATATTGCTGGGTATTGTGACCAAACAGTTCCATTTTTTTTTTCATCCGACCACAGAACTTTCCTCCAGAAGATCTTATCTTTGTCCATGTGATGTCAGATGAAACAAAAATTTAGCTGTTTGGCCATTTTATATATATATATATATATATATATATATATATATATATATATATATATATATATATATATTAGGGCTGCGAATCTTTGGGTGTCCAACGATTCGATTCAGTATCGATTCTTGGGTTTGCGATTCGATTATATATCAAATTTTTTGATTCAAAAACGATATTTTTCCGATTCAAAACGATTCTGTATTCATTCAATACATAGGATTTCAGCAGGATCTACCCCAGTCTGCTGACATGCTAGCAGAGTAGTAGATTTTTTTTTAAATGCTTTTATAATTGTAAAGGACAATATTTTATTAACTGATTGCAATAATGTAAATTTGTTTTAACTACAGTAATAAATGAACCAAAAATATGACTTATTTCATCTTTGTGAAAAGATTGGACACAGTGTGTTGTCAAGCTTATGAGATGCGATGCAAGTGTAAGCCACTGTGACACTATTGTTCTTTTTTTTATTTTTATAAATGTCTAATGATAATGTCAATGAGGGATTTTCAATCACTGCTATGCTGAAATTATAATTTATATTGATTATGTTGATAATATTCATTTTTGTTTTCCACTACCTTTGGTTTGTTCTGTGTCGTCATTGTGTCTCTTCTCAATTGCTCTGTTTATTGGAGTTTATTGAGTGGGTTGCTGGGTCAGGTTTGGTTTTGGAATTGGATTGCATTAGTATGGTATTGCTGTGTATTGGTTTGTTGGATTGATTAAAAAAAAAATATATATATATATATATATATATATATATATATATATATATATATATATACACACTTTTTTTTAAATTGATTTTTTTAAATGAGAATCGATTCTGAATCGCACAACATGAGAATCGCAATTCGTATTCGAATCGATTTTTTTCCTACTACCCTAATATATATATATATATATATATATATATATTAGGGTAGTAGGAAAAAAATCGATTCGAATACGAATTGCGATTCTCATGTTGTGCGATTCAGAATCGATTCTCATTTAAAAAAAAAAAAAAAAAACTTTTTAGGAAAAACTGTGATGAGTGAAGACCATTATTGCTAAGAGATATTTCCTGAATGTCTTAGTGTTGCTCACCTTCTTTATCAAACCTTTACTTACATATGGAAAATGGGACGTTTGAAAGCCGAGCTCCCATTGTATCATCTTCTTGTATCTCTCACCCAGTTTCAAACCTTTATCTTATTCCTTCACTTGCCGTCTTTTTGTCGTGTCATAATCTTCCTCCCAGTGTCCATTCCTTCCACAATCTGGGGTCACCCAACAAAAGGAGAATGGCGACAGTCTGTCAGTCATATCAGTTTCCTCACACAATGCCCCTGTTAATGTTGTACATAGCCCTTCATGTTGCCATTTTTTTTTTTGGAGAGCAAGCATGGAGGGATAACAACTATATCTATTATCAATCAATCAATCAATGTTCATTTATATAGCCCTAAATCACTAGTGTCTCAAAGGGCTGTTATAAATATTTATTATTATTATTATTGCATATTTTTATTTTTGTGAAAATGTATGTATTTTCTGCAAAATTTGCAAAGTTAGGAAGTTAGAAAATATAAGCAGCATACAAAAATTACAAACATGTATAGTCAGTTTTGCGTGAGGGCTACAATGTTTAGGGATTTCCAAGTCTTAGCTCAGTGGTTCTCAACCTTTTTTTCAGTGATATACCCCCTGTGAACATTTTTTTAATTCAAGTACCCCCTAATCAGAGCAAAGCATTTTTGGTTGAGAAAAAGAGATAAAGAAGTAAAATACAGCACTATGTCATCAGTTTGTGATTTATTAAATTGTACAACAGTGCAAAATATTGCTCATTTGTAGTGGTCTTTCTTGAACTATTTGGAAAAATATATAAAAATAACTAAAAACAAACAAATGATTTAATTATAAATGAAGATTTCTACACATAGAAGTAATCATCAACTTAAAGTGCCCTCTTTGGGGATTGTAATAGAGATCCATCTGGATTCATGAATTTAATTTTTTCACAAAAAAATAAATCTTTAACATCAATTTTTATGGAACATGTCCACAAAAAATCTAGCTGTCAACACTGAATATTGCATTGTTGCATTTATTTTCACAGTTTATGAACTTACATTCATATTTTGTTGTAGTATTAATAAATAAATATATTTATAAAGGATTTTTGAATTATTGCTATTTTTAGAATATTTAAAAAAAATCTCACGTACCCCTTGGCATACCTTCAAGTACCCCCAGGGGTACGAGTACCCCCATTTGAGAACCACTGTCTTAGCTGATCGAACGTCAGTTTGTCATTTATTTTCTCAGTTCATATTGGAAATGTTGTTCTCAAAGAATGTAGCTAGATTTAGTACAATTAGTCCAAATTGACCAAAATTATTATTATGTTATTTGTAAAAAATTCGGAAATTAATGGTGTTACAATCTTTGTTGGTCTCGACCCAGGGATGCAGAGACGGCAGGCGATGTGCAGAAATGAAGCCCTTTTATCAGGGAAAACCCCGGTATACGAACAAAATAGTGCAACAGGGAAGTGCACAAAAGCAATTAGGCATAGGAGGTAAAACGTGGAACCCGACTTAAACAAGTTGAAAAACTTATTCGGGTGTTACAATTTAGTGGTCAATTACGGAATATGTTCTGTACTGTGCAATCTACTAATAAAAGTCTCAATCAATCAATCAATCAATCAATGGAGATAACTGCTTGGAGATAAAAAGCATAAAACACTGATCCAGTAACTAGAAAGTTCAAGCTCAACTACAAACCCTGTTTCCATATGAGTCGGGAAATTGTGTTGGATGTAAATATAAATGAAATACAATGATTTGCAGATCATTTTCAACCCTTATTCAGTTGAATATGCTACAAAGACAAAATATTTGATGTTCAAACTGATAAACATTTTTTTTTTTTGCAAATAACCATTAACTTTAGAATTTGATGCCAGCAACACGTGACAAAGAAGTTGGGAAAGGTGGCAATAAATACTGATATAGTTGAGGAATGCTCATCAAACACTTAAATGGAACATCCCACAGGTGTGCAGGCTAATTGGGAACAGGTGGGTGCCATGATTGGGTAAAAAAGCAGCTTCCATGAAATGCTAAACAATTCATAAACAAGGATGGGGTGAGGGTCACCACCTTGTAAGCAAATTGTCGAACAATTTTAGAACAACATTTCTCAACGAGCAATTGCAAGGAATTTAGGGATTTTACCATCTACGGTCCGTAAAATCTTCAAAAAGTTCAGAGAATCTGGAGAAATCACTGCACGTAAACGATGATATTACGGATCTTTGATACCTCAGGCGGTACTGCATCAAAAACCGACATCAGTGTAGAAAGGATATCACCACATGGGCTCACAAACACTTCATAAAACCACTGTCAGTAACTAGAGTTGGTCGCTACATCTGTAAGTGAAAGTAAAAACTCTATTGTGCAAAGCCAAACCTATGTATCAACAATATCCTGGCTGGGCCCGAGCTCATCTAAGATGGACTGATGCAAAGTGGAAAGGAGTTCTGTGCTCTGAGTCCACATTTCATATTATATTTGGAAACAGAGGACGTGGTGTCCTCCAGAACAGAGAGGAAAATAACCATTCGAATTGTTATAGGCGCAAAGTTAAAAAGACAGCATCTGTAATGGTATGGGGATGTATTAGTGCCCAAGGCATGGGTAACTTACACATCTGTGAAGGCACCATTAATGCTGAAAGGTCCATACAGGTTTTGGAGCAACATATGTTGTCATCCAAGCAACGTTATCATGGACGCCCCTGCTTATTTCAGCAAGACAAGTGTTACAACAGCGTGGCTTCGTAAAAAAAAGAGTGCGGGTACTTTCCTGGCCCGCCTGCAGTCCAGACCTGTCTCCCATCGTAAATGTGTGGCGCATTATGAAGCGTAAAATACGACAACGGAGACCCCGGACTGTTGAACGACTGAAGCTCTACATAAAACAAGAATGGGAAAGAATGGGGCGGTATAGCTCGGTTGGTAGAGCGGCCGTGTCAGCAACTTGAGGGTTGCAGGTTCGATTCCCGCTTTCGCCATCCTAGTCCCTGCCGTTGTGTTCTTGGGCAAGACACTTCACCCACCTGCTCCCAGTGCCACCCACACTGGTTTAAATGTAACTTAGATATTGGGTTTCACTATGTAAGTCACTAGAGGAAAGCGCCATATAAATATAATTCACTTCACTTCAATTCCACTTTCAAAGCTTCAACAATTAGTTTCCTCAGTTCCCAAACGTTTATTGAGTGTTGTTAAAAGCATGTGTTGCAGCCATGAAATTCAAAGTTAAATAAATAAATTATTTGTTATTATTTATCATTTGCAAAAAAAAATAAAGTTTATGAAATTGAACATCAAATATCTTGTCTTTGTAGTGCATTCAATTGAATATGGGTTGAAAAGGATTTGCAAATCATTGTATTCAGTTTATATTTACATCTAACACAATTTCCCCAACTCATATGGAAACGGGGTTTGTTAATACAATCCTAATTAACAATAGAAAAACGTTGCACTTCTTCTTCAATCAAGAGTGACATACGGTGACAAACAGGAAGCAGAAAGTATCAAAATAAGAGTCTCAAACAGGAAATATTGGTGGAAATAGGGGTAAAAAAAATTGAGCTCATGCAATATATGTGGGTCTTTTGTATTGTTTTCTATTTGTAGTGCTGTATGAATTGTATCGGCTGTAAGCATTACAAAGGCCTTAGCAATGTCCTTTTTAAATGATCAATAAAACTCCTTTCACCTCAATATTCTAAATCAGGGATTCTAATCCCAATGATACGCTGGCCCCATTTAGTGGTACGCCAAATAATCAGTGTGATTAATTTAATTTGAATCATTATTTAAATACGGTATTTTATGGTTTTTTATTCAAAAACATTGTTGCTGTTCAAACTTTGTGTAATGTTACAGTGGCAAAAAATATTAAATATAATTGTGAAAATAAATCTCTGTCTTTTTTTAATGGATACTTAGCCCTCATTACGCTACAGTATTTTAATGTTGGTCAATATGGTGGTACATGGAGAGGCAAGAGTTTTCTGAAGGGGTACATGGTGAAACCACTGATATAAATAATCTGCAGTATATTGGCTAGATGGATAGATTCAACCTTTATGGTCTAGACCAGTTACACCTAAAGTGGGGCCCGCGGGTCAAATTTGGCTCGTCATGTTTGCATCCAGCTCGAAACCTCATCGAGCTGGATGCAATCTTACTTGGAGGGGAGGAAACAGGTGGTAGAGGTGAACGGCACCATGTCCCCTCCCCTTTCAGTAAGTTGTGGAGTCCCCCAAGGCAGTATACTAGGACCTTTACTGTTACTAATAAAGGTAAATGACATGCCATCAGCATGCCACTGTGAATTGTTCCTGTTTGCGTATGACTCGGCCCTGCTGGTATCCGGCAAGGACAAGTCACAGGTGGAACAAATCCTCAGTTCTGAACTCCTCAATATTTGCACCTGGCTCGCTGACAACAAGCTATCCATACACTTAGGTAAAACGGAATCCATCCTATTTGGGTCCCATATCAAACTTAAGAAGGTCAGTGACTTCACTATAAAAGTGGGTGACATTGTTATCACCAGGAAGGATGAGATCACCTACCTAGGTTCCATTCTAGAGAATAATCTTTCCTGTGCTAAAATGGCAACCAAGGTGATCAAAAAGGTCAACCAAAGAACGAGATTCCTCTACAGAATCTCCTCTCTGGTCAACAAAAGCACCTTGAGAATTCTAGCGGGAACTCTCATTCAACCCTTCTTCGATTACGCTTGCACCTACTGGTACCCCAGCACCTCCAAAACCCTCAAATCTGGACTCCAAACATCCCAGAATAAGCTAGTCCGGTTACTTTTAGACCTCCACCCCAGATCACACCTCAATCCAACCCACTTCTTCAAAGTGGGCTGGCTCAGAGTGGAGGACAGAGTAAAACAAGTTGTACTGAGCCTAGTCTATAAAATCCGCTACACCTCCTTGATACCGAAGTACATGTCAAACTACTTCCTTAACGTAATTAACCGCCATAACCACAACACCAGGGGGAGCTCCACAAACCACGTTAAACCTAGATTCCGATCTAACAAAGGTCTTAACTCATTCTCTTTCTATGCCACATCAATGTGGAATGCACTCTCAACAGGTATAAAAGTAAGTGCATCCCTAACCTCCTTCAAAACCGCTCTAAAACAACACCTCCAGGCAACTTCAACACTTTACTAATGCCCTCCTCCATTCACATCCCATCTCCCCGGATTATAAACAACTCAAATGTACTTCTAATGTATATACTTGTTCTTATGCTATCTGAACTCACTATGTTCTCTGCTGGCTGTACATATCCTACTAAATAAGACCTACACTGTTTCAATGTCCACATTTCTCTGTTGATGCAATTATTAATGACTGAAGTATTGATATCAACCAAAGCTTTTCATCCCACCCCTCGGATTGTAAATAATGTAAATAATTCAATGTACATACTATGATGATTAACTTGTGTGATGACTGTATTATGTTGATAGTATATATTTGTACCATGAATTGATTAACGTGGACCCCGACTTAAACAAGTTGAAAAACGTATTCGGGTGTTACCATTTAGTGGTCAATTGTACGGAATATGTACTGAACTGTGCAATCTACAATGTCATTTATTTTGGCCCGCCAAAGGGTGGCTACCAAATAAATTACATATTCATACTGACCTATTTTAAGCTACACAATCATTGATGGCATGTCTGCAAGGCTATATATACACTGTAAACAAGTCAGTAGATTTTACAGTAAAAAACAGCTGGTGGCAGAAATTTCTCGTAAAATCATGCACAAAGAGCAGCTCAGTCACCCGAATTCTGTGCTAAAAAATAACAGTGGTACCATTTTTCAATTTATAGTAATGTACTGTAAAAAAAAAAAAATAAAGACTCTGGATTTTTCTGTAAAAAACTGACAGCTCAGTCGCCAAAATTGTATGATAAAAATAACAGTAGTACAGTTTGTTATTTTACAGTAATGCACTGTTAAAAAAAATGTCAAAGATTTGACGCTAAAAAACTGGCAGTTCAGTCACCAAAATTGGAACGTAAAAACATCAGTGGTACATTATTTCAATTTACAGTAATATAGTGTAATAAAAACAAAAACATATTACAATTCTGGTGACGGATCCGCCAGTTGTTTTCTGTAAAATCTATTTTTTTTATTATGTATTTATTTATTTTTACAGGCAAACCTGTTGCCTGTATCTATTGAAGATGACAATCTTTATTATCGTATATTTAAATATGGTAGTATGAGGCATAATTTCTCACTCCTGGTGCTGTTGCGTGGTAAAAATATCGCTGTTTGGCTAACGGACCATTAGCACATTTTCACTTTAACCCTTGGAGACAAAAAGTTTGGGAACCCCTGGTCTAGACTGGGGCCCCTTCTGCACTAAGCTAAGTTTATGCAGGGTAAATCCCACCTAACCTTATCCTTGTCCACACCCACACAATGGTCGTTTAAGATCCAGTCTCCACCCCTATGTCCGCCAGCGCAACGTGATCTAGTACGCACGCACGGAAAGTGCGTCATAACACGTCATAGTCATCTCCAGTGTTGCTTTGTGTGCTAGTTCCTAAATGTATCTTATCTGAACAATATCCAGTGTTGTGCTATTTCAATTACCTGGAATACAGTGTGCTGTGGGGCCCTATTGTAGTGAATCACACATGACATCAATAATGTATCAATTCTTTAGTAAACAATATGATAATATCAAATCTTTAGTAAACAATGTGATAATGAACGTTTTATATCAATCAATCTCGGGATCTAGATATATGGTTAGTACACTCCTCAATCTTTTGCCTTCACCTTCATTGTCCATTCGTTTTTGATACCTTTAAATACTCTGGACCTAGACATTGAGGCCCCGACATACATGTCAGACAATAACTGATACAGTCTGCTTTGCCAGTCGAAAAGCATTCACCGTTTTCCGTAGTCTTCCTCTTGTTGGCCAGGTAATACAAAAGTGCACGCTTCCATTTTTTATTTTTTTTATCACATTCACGGGAGCCCACATTCTCGTTGGCTCTCCTTCGACATTTGGAAAAAGTTTTTCGTTAAGTCCAATCACAGCTGACCCGGACATTCGAAAGTTCTCTTGCCGTCTGAGATGTGTTGTATCATAAATAGCTGCAATCGCTTTCTCTTAAGGTATTCATGTGTGATTTCCACAAGCGTCTGTACATGTAGAACAGTGGTTTTTAACTTTATTGGAGGTACCGAACCCTACCAGTTTCACATGCGCATTCACCGAACCCTTCTTTAGTGAAAAAAAGTGTCTTTTTTCAAATTCAAGACAAAGTTACATGTTTTTGGTAACACTTTAGTATGGGGAACATATTCTAAGTAATAAATAATTTGGAGTTATTTGGACACTAGGGGAACATATTCTAAGTGATAAAGACTTTAATTTAGAGTTATTTGGCTAGGGTCAGGGTTAGAGGGTTAGGGCTATAATAAGGCCATGCCGAATAAGGCATTAATTAGTACTTAACGACTAGTTAGGAACCAATATGTTACTAATTTGCATGTTAATAAGCAACTAATTAATGGTGAATATGTTCCCCATACTAAAGTGCTACCATGTTTTTTTTTACTGGTGCACAAAATGAACCCTGCATGAACATCACCGTGTTCAAACAACAAAACCAAGACAGTGCATAAACTCACAACAAATTACACACCTGCAAATCAGTCAGCTGTTGCCGTATCCGTAATACGCCGATAGGGAGAAGTTTGTATTTACACGAATAGTTGGGTGTGTTTTGACCTCCGCCAAACCCCTGAGGTCGACTCACCGAACACTTAGGGTTCTATCGAACCCAGGTTAAGAACCACTGATGTAAAAGAAGGAGAAAAACGGGCATGGAGGTGGTTAGCTCAGAGTTACAAAATCACTTTATTATGAAACTGCCTGTGGCGTGTTCTTTCTGACGTCACTTCCTCTCCAAACTCAGTTCGTATACGATAAATGAGTCCATACAAAGATAAGAGCCAGAGATACCAGAAATAGGCGGCGCACTTTCCCGTGTAAAAATGATCCAAGGAGGGGAACCTTAAACGATGAGTTAGTGTGGCCGAAATGGGGCTTAGGCTAGATAATTATTTGTTTAAAGAGTTATCTGGCTTAATGAAGACAGGGTCTGTTACTCAACAGAAATGCATTGTCCATAGGTTCTAGAAAAAAACTTACAGATCAGAACAAGACAGAAAACGTACTATATAAAAAAAAAAAAACATTCTCACTAAAGTGTGAAAGATGCATCAAAATGTAGAACATGTTTAAAGTGATGAGGGCAGTGGGGATGAAGAGGGCGAGGATGATAAATGTGGGTATTTAAATAACACACACACGCACACAATGTGTGTCGAGTCCATTAAAGCTGACAAGAGTGAATGCAGAAGGCAGGTCTTGGTAAGCCTTGCTGGTATAACTTGATGACCCAGGAGGCGTTGCCACGGGGACATGGAGGCCCGGTGAAGGGCGGAGAACAGAGAGATGTGTGGTCCTGCTTGTCAAAAATATTTTCCCGTCAGACAAGGGAGATAAAAGGTTCATCTGAGTGTGAGAACGTCTGAGTGTGTTTCAAAGCCCACTGCACAAGGGGGGAGTTTTTTGTGTTTGCTTTGTAACATTTTCATCGACTTTCATGCAGTTGCACAGTTTTGTATATAGATTGTTGGTAACACTTTAGTATGGGGAACATATTCACCATTAATTAAAGTAACAAAGACTTACAGTCGTGCTCATAAGTTTACATACGCTGTTAGAATTTATGATTTCTTTGCCATTCTTTAGAGAATATGGATGATAACACAAACATCTTTCTTTCACTAATGCTTAATGATTGTGTGAAGCTATGTGTTGGCAAACAAATGTTTTTACTCTTTTTAAATCAAAATGACAAAAGAAAGTACCCAAATGACCCTGATCAAAGGTTTACATACTCCAGTGACTTTGATCTGATAACATGCACAAAAGTTGAAACAAACAGTTTTGAATGGCTAATCAAGGTTCCAATCCTCACCTGTGACCTGCTTGTTTGTAATTAATGTGTGTGTATAAAAGGTCAGTGAGTTTCTGGGCTTCTGACAGACCATTGCATCTTTCATCCAGTCATAGGTAAGGCAAAATAACTGTGTAAGGATCTGCGAGAGAAAGGTTAATTGAACTGCATAAAACAGGAAAGGGGTATAAAAAGATATCCAAGGAATTGAGAATGCCAATCAGCAGTGTTCAAACGCTGATTAAGAAGTGGAAAATGAGAGATTCAGGTAGACCAGCAAATATTTCAGCCACAACTGCCAGGAAAATTGATCGTGATGCAAAGAAAAATCCACGAATAACTTCAGCTGAAGTACAGGACTCTCTAAAGTATCAAGATGCACAATAAGGAGGCACTAGAAGAAAAAATGGGCTGCATGGTCGAGTCGCCGGAAGAAAGACATTCCTGCGCAAATGTCACAAAGTATCCCGCTTACATTACGCCAAACAGCACAGAGACAAGCCTCAAAACTTCTGGAACAAAGTCATTAGGAGTGATGGCTATATCATATATTTATCATTCATATTCTCTGAAGAATGGCCAAGATATCATAAATTCTCCCAGGGTGTGTAAACTTATGACCACAACTGTAATTTAGAGTTATTTGGAGACTAGGAAAATATATAAGGGTTAGGGTTACTAATAAGCAATAATTCTGAGGTTATTGAGGGAAGACTTTTAGTTAATGGCTTACTGGTTGTGTAATAAGTCCATGTAGGATAAGGCATTAATAAGTACTGTGACAGACTTCTCCAGCCGTCGTACGGGTTCCAAGGACCGTCAAGGAAGGACATAGCGGTGGCAAGTTAAGACTTCTTTATTTTTCAATAAAGACTGCTTTTCAGCTGCTCCGTCTGCCGCTCGCTCTTCCGCTTGTCTTTCTGCTTCGGACGTTGTCGCCTCTCTTGCGCTCTCAGTCTCTCTCTCTCAGCACCAGCTTCCCTCTGGCTCCTTCTTGTCTCTCCGCCTCTGTGACGTTCACGGCAGTTGCCCTTTTATACGGTGTGAGAGGATTACTCATCTGTCCCCAGGTGCGCGATCCACGCACCTAATCTTGATTGCAGCGTCGCTCCCGGCGCGCCGTGCCTCACCGCTCGCTCGCCATCCACGCTTCCTTGC
>NC_084616.1:40603519-40708519 GCF_033978795.1 Nerophis ophidion | reverse complement strand
TCGCATCGCAGCCTGGCACTATCCCGTAAAGGGACGTCCCGCCACGGCATAGCACAGACGTCCTGCCCTCCTCCTCCACCCCCCCATTCACCTCCCACCACCTTCACCTTGCTTGCCCCTTTGCTCAAATGAACTGTTAAATAAACGGCTGGCTGTAATCCACATGAAGGGAGGCGTGGAGGCGGGGGTGTAGGTGGCGAGGCCGGTGGGGAGAAACAATAGCGGCGACGCTGGACGCCTGCATTTTAAAGCAACCATCAATCTTGCTCACCATGAAACGTCACTTTCTTTCTTTTTATGGCATAGAGGTGATCATTAATAACTAGATCTGCGGGAATGGAGAGTGATGGTAACTGAAGCATGTGGCCCGGCACTCATAGGAGGCCGCGTGAGCATGGCAACGTGATTATCACCTACAGACCTTCTTTATATTGATTTCACTTTTAAGGACCCTTATTGAAATACTCAAAGTCCAACCATTTTCTATACCGCTTGTCCTCATTTGGGTCAGGTGACAGGTGGGATACCCACTCCTTTGGACTGGTCGCCAGCCAATTGGTCATTTAAAAGGCCCGAGGCCAACCTAGTCATTGAGGCCCTCCATGTAACAAAAACACGTTTGTTATAAGAAACTACCAATCCCAAAGCTTTTACTGTTATTGATAAGAACATTCATCAATAGTCAACAGCTAATTTTTTGTTTCATCTGACCACATAACTTTCCTCCAGAAGGTCTTATCTTTGTTCATGTCATGTCTGATGAAACAAAAATCGAGCTGTTTGGCCACAATACCCAGCAATATGTTTGGGAGGAGAAAAGGTGAGGCCTTTAATCCCAGGAGCACCATACCTACCGTCAAGCATACCGGTGGTAGTATTATTGCTGCTAATGGAACTGGTGCTTTAAATGGGACATTATGAAATTCTTTAGGACAAGGGTCGGGAACCTTTTTGGCTGAGGGAGCCAAAAAGCCAAATATTTTAAAACGTATTTCTGTAAGAGCCATATAATATTTTTTTTAACACTGAACACAACTAAACTTGTGTATTTTTGAGTAAGACCAACATTTCTAGAGTATCATAGGTCTCTTATTCTTTGTAATAACATTGTTATTTTGAAGCTAACTGTGGAGGGGGCGTGGCCTGCGGGCCTGCATCGAACTAGGGTGTGCCAGGACCGGCCTCGAAATCAGCGAGAACTGCGTAGCTGGCCCACCTGAGCCTTGTTATCTAATCACCTGTCGCTCTGTTATAAACAGCAGCCAGGAGGAGAGATGGGGTTGGAGCAGGAGCCAGAGCGTGAGCGAGAACGAAAGAGAAAAATAGAATTGCTGGAAAGCAACTGAGAGACTTATTGAACAATAAAACAATAGTGTAACCCTGAAACGGGCTCTTATGTCGGTGCTTGGTGTTCTGAAGAACCCCCAGGAGGACAAGCCCCACACTAACCAATAATAAATAAACAACTTCTTACCGCAACTTCTTGAACAGGTGCGGTAGTAAACGGAGGGATGGACTAAAAATGCATGAGAATGTTTTATGTTTTGAACATTATTTTTAACACTTATTACAAGTGGAATTATTCATTACTTATCGTGTTTAACAATGTCAGCTCAGATTTATCCGAGAGCCAGATGCAGTCATCAAAGGAGCCATATCTGGCTCACGAGCCATAGGTTCCCTACCCCTGCTTTAGGACAACCTAAAATCATCAGCCCGGAGGTTGGGTCTTGGGCGCAGTTGGGTGTTCCAACAGGACAATGACCCCAAACATACCTCAAAAGTAGTAAATGAAAGGCTAAACCAGGCTAAAATTAAGGCTTTAGAATCGCCTTCCCAAAGTCCTGAGGTGTGGAGAATGCTGAAGAAACAAGTCCATGTCATAAAACCAACAAATTTAGCTGAACTGCACCAATTTTGTAAAGAGGAGTGGCCAACAAGCTTGTGGATGGCTACCAAAAGTGCCTTAATGCAGTGAAACTTACCAAGGGACATGTGACCAAATATTAACATTGCTGTATGTATACTTTTGACCCAGCAGATTTGGTCACATTTTCAGTAGACCCATAATAAATTCATAAAATAACCAAACTTCACAAATGTTTTTTGTGACCAGCAAGTATGTGATCCATTCACTCTATCACCAAAAAGATAAAAGTTGTAGAAATTATTGGAAACTCAAGACAGCCATGACATTATGATCGTGACTGTATATGCGTATCATAAATTATCCATTTTATTTCTCGTGTATATGTATGCCATCACATTGTTTTCTGCATCTAAATCTAAAAATGTTGTCTTTTTTGGGGGGGACCAATGCACAGTGCTATTATTGTGAAGGCTGGAAGTGTGTGACTGGTGGGAAAAAGAGAGCTCTTGACGACTGTGGTGTTGGAACAAGTAGAGCCGGTTGGCAATACAAAAAAGTGTCTTTAGAGCTTTTTTTTTTTTCAGGGCCACATGGCTGCCTTTAGAGGGCCACTTGTAACTGGGAATATATCTGAATATTTTGTATAGTTGCCTCATTATATTACACATTTGCCTATGCATTTGATTTTTTTGATATGCAAATTGATGGACACTTTGCATTGAAATCAAAGTGACATGCCAGTGTTGAAGTATTTATTGGTATTATTACAAAAAAAATATTAATATTCAGTATATAGTAGAATAATATTTGTTGCATTTTCAGATATTACACTTAGAAAGAAGGGTAAGCAAATATATGCAGTACATTTTTTCACAGAATGAAAATAAATACATTTATTAATAAAAACTACATTTTATTATTTTGCGAACCACATAAAATGAAATGACGGATTTGGCCCCCGGGATGTTGAGTTTGACACCTGTGTCCTACCTTGCTGCTAAGCTTTCACGGCATCTTACTAGATCCTTGTCTGGAATAGTTTACAATCATGAGTTTTCATTACTCACATTTTTGTGGCGAAACGCGTCACTCCACACTCCCCCTCCGTATCCTGACATATAGATCACATGCATTCAATGTCAGTGAGAAAACGTTTAAGACATTGGGTTGTTTAAAAAAAATATAAAATCTTTTTTCTCGGCTTCTCCGCTCCACTTGGGTAAACCTCTCCAAATCCACGGCAAGAAGTTTGTTTTGGAACTTGAGCTAAGTCTGCACATGCGCACTAACGTGGGATAGTCTATTGCGTGAAAAGGGGGAAGAAACGTGGCCTAGGAGGGCATACGCAATGGTCAAAGCACACGCAAATCGCCAAAACGGAAATACAATGAAGTTGATGCATCAACACGGCCGCCATCTTAGGCAGGGGGGGAAGCTGTAACTATTCACTACATTAATCAAATGAGAGATAAGTTTATCAATTATTAGAATGTTGGTGGCAGTCTAATTGGTCTGACAAATGCCCTGCACAAGATGGCGGATCTGTGAATCAATAACTATGAATAAGCCCTATCATTACTAGGAAATGGATATCCCAGGAGTGCTCAACTTTGAAGCAATGGATGGAAATCACAATGGACATATATACAATGGAGAAGATAACTGACTTTATTAAATATTAATGTGAGAAATGTACTTCATACTGAGAAAACTGGGTCAATTATGTCACGGCCTATAAGCCTGACTTAAATTTTTCGAATTAGTGATTGTACTGCTTAAGAGAAAGAGGACTACTCCCTATTTATATATATATATATATACATATACACACACACACACATATATATATATATATATATATATATATATATGTGTGTGTGTATATATATATATATATGTGTACACATACATATATATATATATATATATATATATATATATATATATATATGTGTGTGTGTATATATATATATATATATGTATATGTGTATACATATATATATATATATATATATTAGATTAGATTAGATAGATTAGATAGTACTTTATTTATTCCGTCAGGAGAGTTCCTTCAGGAAAATTACAATTTTCAGCACAATCCCATTCAAGATCAGACAAACATTACAGGGAGACAGAACAGGATCGCTGACGGGTCTGCCGGCTTCCAGCGCCCCTTACAAAAAAGATGACATACAGGTAAACAAGGGGGGGGGGGGGGGGGAATAGAAGATTAAAACAAAATTAAAAAAATCGGTCTTAGCCTAGGCCCTGGAGTGGGAGTGCAGACTGAGGCCAAGGGAAAAAAAAAAAAAAAAAACAACAACTCATAGCCATAGTACACATCCCTCTTACATGTGTGTAAGAGGGAAACATCAAACATCAAAGAACACAGAGGACATTAAAGAAATTAAAGCAGCAGATACAACCAGTCACTTCTACATACAGCTATGAATAAAAAGTAAAATAAACATATCCACTGTGGTGGCCTCTGCGGTGTTCCACGCCATCGTCCGCTGGGGTGGAGGGAGCATGGCCAGAGACAGGAGCAGACCCAACAAGGCAACCAAGACAGCCGACCCCGCTCTCGGCCAGTGTCCAGTCCGCATGGATGAGAGATGATAAGTCCAAGATGACTGAGGTGTCCGACACCTGCTCACCCAGTCAAGACACCGCAAAGCCTCTCCGTCCCAGTAGCTCAGTGCTAGCTCCACAGTCCTGTCCCCCTCATCCGCATCTCCTCCAGTACATCCAAACAGACTCTGGTGTAGCAGAGACCCTGCAGCTGGTCTCCATGGCCAAAAGGCTCCCGGGAGGCGGATCCAGAAGTCCACAAAAAAAGCACCACAGAGGTCACGAAAGTGCCACCCCTTGTCACACAGTCCCAAAGGGTCCCGGACCAAAATGCAAAAAAATATAATACCACATGAAAACAAGAGGGAAACACAAAAGGATGACACAAGAGCACAGAGCTCCTGCCTACAGCAGCCACTACAGCAGCGCCATCTTGGAAAAAAAATATATGTAGATGTATATGTATATATATATATATATATATATATATATATATATATATATATATATATATATATATATATATATATAATATATTTATATATGTGTGTGTGTTTATATTATTTAATTTTATTTCCGACTATTATTATTAATAATGCATCATTATTTGTTTTTTCTTTATTTAATTGATGTTTTTTTTGGGGAAGGTGGGTGGTATGGTTGGGATATAAACAAAAAATATTTTGACAACAGATGTGTGAAGTATGTGAATATGATGTGGATGGGACTATCTGATGCTGGATGTCAATACAAAGAAAAAAAAGAAAAAAAATAAATAAAACCTTTTTTTTTTTAAATGAAAATATTAATAAGCTTTACCAGTGGTGACAGGTCTGAGAGGATGCTACAAATACACAAGAGGGATTCCAAAATAAAGTTGGCAGAGTAATATAAATGTAATGTAATGTAAAATGTCTGTATTAATTTAACTTTTTATCAAAAACAATATCATCGAGCTGCCGATTTAATGAGTTGTGTTCCCTCCATATTTTCAAGTTTTTTAGGGCTTTGTGTGTGTTTTGGACGTGTGTCGGCCACCAAAGAGTGGGCTGTCAAAACAACCATGATTGATTAGGAATTTGTATGCATTTTTCAGCGCACAAATTAAGACAAAAAATAATTACAGGTTTTATATAGTAGAAAACATTCATACTTTTCCGAGACGTGCCTGTGTTTGCCAAATGGTAAATCCGCCCCTGAGGGTACATCTAGGCATTCGCACTCGCATCCAAACCTATGGACAATTTTGAGACTCCAATTACCCGCATGTTTTTAGTATTGTGGTAGGGAAGCAGGACAGCCAACCACTAAGACGGGGGTCAGCAATCCGCGGCTCTAGAGCCACATGCAGCTTTTTAGCGCCACCCCAGTGGCTCCCTGGATCTCTTTCAGAGATGTGTGAAAATGAGAAAATATGAAGAAAAAAAAGTTTTGTTTTAATAAATGTTCTGTAGGAAAACAAACATGACACAAACATTCCTAATTGTTAGAAATCCCACTGTTTATGTTATACATTTTTCATTGATGAGAGTATTTGGCAAGCAGCGTTTTGTCCGACTAAGTTCAGTGATCCTTGAACTCATCGTACTTTGTTTACATGTATAACTTTCTCCGATGCTGCCAAAAGAAAGACGTGTTCTATGCCACTCTTTTGTCTCATTTTGTCCACCAAATGTTTTATGCTGTCCGTGAATGCACAAAGGTCAGCTTTGTTGGGTTGATTGATTTGCTGGAGTGCTTATCAGGCATATTTGGTCAATCCATTACTGCGAGCTAACCGATTCTAACATGCTATTTTGGCTTGCCGTATGCACATATTGCATCATTATGCCTCGTTTGTAGGTTTATTTGAGCTCATTTTATTTCCTTTACTTATGTCCGCTGTGTGTTTAATTTATATTTGAATGCAATATCGGCTGCATTTCTCGTAGTTGCTTGTGTACCATGTTGTTCCAGACCACAGCAAACATTACCCAGCTTGGAAAGATTGTAATAAATCCATTAGAAGAAGACAGCCTGCCGTTTCCTTAAACTTGGACACACACATCTATACCTTTGGCCATTCTGAGCCAGTCATTTCCAGAAGTTATCTCATCCTGTGAGAAGCCTCCATCTTACTAATGATTTCCAATGTTGCAAAAATGTGTAGAATTTAAAATAAAATGGAACATTTCTGTCAACAAATATTTGCATCAGCCTTTGATAGTAGGCTAATGTAACTTATCTAGACACATACATCCTGTGCTGCCTTCATTATAACACTTATATAAAACTTTAAATTAATTTTGATAGTAGGCTAATGTAGCTAATCTAGACACTTACATCACGTGTGACCTTTATTATAACACCTATATAAGACTTTTAAAGTATTTTTTTATAGTAAGCTAACATAGACACTTACATCATGCGTGGCCTTCATTATAACACTTATATACGACTTTTAAAGTAATTTTGATAAAAGGCTAATATTGCTAATATAGACACTTACATCATGTGTTGCCTTCAATATAACAATTATATAAGACTTTTAAAGACATTTTGATAGTAGGCTAATATAGCTAATCTAGACACTTACATCATGTGTGGCCTTATTTATAACACTTATATAAGACTTTTAAATTAATTTAATCTCCAGTTTGGGGAGGCGATCTTGCCCCAAGTGGAGGAGTTCAAATACCTCGGAGTCTTGTTTCACGTGTGAGGGAAGAGTGGATCGTGAGAACGACAGGCGGATCGGTGCGGCGTCCACAGTAATGCGGACGCTGTATCAATCCGTTGTGGTGAAGAAGAAGCTGAACCAGAAGGCAAATCTTCAATTTACCGGTCGATCTACTTTCCCATCCTCACCTATGGTCATTGATTGATTGATTGATACTTTTATTAGTAGATTGCACAGTTCAGTACATATTCCGTACAATTGACCACTAAATGGTAACACCCAAATAAGTTTTTCAACTTGTTTAAGTTGGGGTCCACGTCAATCAATTCATGACCGAAAGGACAAGATCACGTGTACAAGCGGCCGAAATGAGTTTCCTCCGCCAGGTGGTGGGGCTCACCCTTAGAGATAGGGTGAGAAGCTCTGTCATATGAGAGGAACTCAAAGTAAAGCCGCTGCTCCTCCACATCGAGAGGAGCCAGATGAGGTGGTTCGGGCATCTGCTCAGGATGCCACCCGAACGCCTCCTTTAAGAGTTGTTTTGGGCACGTCCGACCGGCAGGAGGCCACGGGGCAGACCAAGGACTTGTTGGGAAGACTATGTCTCCAGGCTGGCCTGGGAACGCCTCGGGATCCCCGGGAGGAGCTGGATGAAGTGGATGGGGAGAGGGAAGTTTGGGCTTCCCTGCTTAGGCTGCTGCCCCCGCGACCCGACCTTGGATAAGCGGAAGAAAATGGATGGATTGATGGAAAGTAATTTTGATAATAGGCTAATATAGCTGATATAGACACTTAGATCATGTGTTGCCTTCATTATAATAATAATAATAATAATAATAATAATAATAATAATAACTTGGATTTATATCGCGCTTTTCTAAACACTCAAAGCGCTCACAGAGAAGTAGGACTCAACCTTCATTCACACCTTGTGGTGGTAAGCTACATCAGTAGCCACAGCTGCCCTGGGGTAGACTGACGGAAGCGTGGCTGCCAGTTTGCGCCTACGGCCCCTCCGACCACCACCTGTCATTCATTCACCAGTGTGAGCGGCACCGTGGGCAAAGGGTGAAGTGTCCTGCCCAAGGACACAACGGCAGCAATTTTTTGGATGTCAATAGGTGGGAAGCGAACCTGCAAGCCTTAGGTTTCTGGCCGGTCGCTCTACCCACTATGACTTTTAAAGTCATTTTGATAGGAGGCAAATATAGTTAATATAGACACTTACATCATGTGTTGCCTTTATTATAACACTTTTATAAGGCTTTTAATTTTTTGCGGCTCCAGACAGATTTTTTTTTTGTAATTTTGGTCCAACATTTTGGGTTGCCGACCCCTGATCTAAGCATTCACACTCACATCCAAACCTACGGACGATTTTGAGTCTCCAATTATCCATCCATCCATCCATTTCTACCGCGTTCTCCCTTACGGGGTCGCGGGGGGGGCTGGCGCCTATCTCAGCTACAATCGGGCGGAAGCCGGGGTACACCCTGTACAAGTCGCCACCTCATCGCAGGGCCGACACAGATAGACAGACGACATTCACACTCACATTCACACACTAGGGCCAATATAGTGTTGCCAATCAACCTATCCCCAGGTGCATGTCTTTGGAAGTAGGAGGAAGCATGAAAGCTAACCACTAGATCAAATCCGGTTCCCTGCACCATAAGCGCTAAAGTGCCCCATGACTTGTTGTGTCAATTGCTGATGTCGGTAAACAAACACTGCACACACACACACACACACACGTATACACACACACGGCGGAAACATCTTTCACTGCGCTAACTAGGACAGTTGACTGGCTTCCAATTAGGTAATTAACGAGGATGGCTAATTGAGTAAACAAGCATCAGGGCCGTCACCCCTAATTAAGTGATTAGAAGACGAGCACCCTCAGCCCGGCTCGGTGCTAATTAACACGTGCACGACACCGCGCTCAGACAGCGGCGAGAATTATCTTACAGAAACAATGATTAGCAAAGTGGGGGATCCCGGGAGAGGTGCGGGAATGACACACACACACACACACACACACACTAAATGTGCGTCCGAGCACTTATTCACCCGTGTTGTGTTCATTCAAGCCCTCCCAGACAGAAGCCAACAAGGCCCGACTCTCGTAACAATGCAGCTCGGCTTTTCTTCCTCCGCCCGCGCAGATTATTGACCCGCTTAATAAAGTCACACAGGGAAAATCCAATAGGCAGATGTAATGATCCAGTCAAATCTTTGTATATATTTACATATTTTTCTTCCTGCGTCTTCATACTGCTACATTAACGCCGAAAGCCGTTTTTTTTTTTTTTTCCGTATTCCACGGGGAGAGACTTTACGCACAAATCCGAGCGTGCTCTAATCTCAGCTGTGACATTTGAGATAGAGAAGCTCATATTATCACAAAGAATGTTTCCCTGGGGAGTATTATGCACAACATTAACCAGGGAGTCTAAGTGATTATTTTTCCACCCTGGGTTCTCTGTTGGGAACACGCTCGTGAAGTGATTTATTGTAATATAAAGCATATCTAGTCAAATATTTATTTGGATATTAATGCCTTTGCTCGATGAAAGGAGATTTTGCCATTAAAATTGCCAGAAGGCCAGTCAGCAATTTACACTCAGGGGGTAAATAGATCCGTACTTAGTGGAGCATACATCACATATACCTGAATGATGGATAAATCACAGAAAAATTAAAGGGGAGCTATGGATTGTGTTGCGATCCGTGACTCAGATCTTCACATGTTTATTTTTCCATCTTTGTTTCATTCTCTTCTGACCCACGTACTTCCTGTTTAGTCCGTTACCATGGTTACACATTGATTTCACCTGCTCCTCGTTTTCTACACACACCTGGTTCTCCTTGATTACTCCCTATATAAGCCTTCCTCTTTTCTTTGTTCAGTCTGGGTCCATAAATTTGCCTTCGAGCAACATTCACGACTGCCTACTACACATATGTATATTCTCGCTAGCTTTTCACGCTAAGCCTTTGTTTTATTCCAGCTCTCACGCTGATTAATTATTTTTTCCTTTTTGTGTGCCTTCGTGCCAGTCGTAGTTTTTCTGTTTTCTATTCCTAGCTTTTATGCTAGCGCCCTTGGTTTATGTTGTCTGTTAGCTCCAGTATTTTTGTACGTAGCCTGCTTTTATTAATTTTAATAAATCATTTAAACTTACCATTGCTGTGTTCTTGTCGACGCATCCACGGAGGGACAAACCCAGCATTACTATGCCAATCAGTCATTACAGATTGTCTTATGAATGTTGTTACAATTTAGTGTTGCAACAATACCAATATTTTGTTTCCGGTACTAAAATTATTTTGATACTTTTGAGTACTTTTCTAAATAAAGGGACCACAAAAAAATTGTGTTATTGGCTTTATTTTAACAAAAAAGTCTTACAGTGTATTAAACATATATTTCTTATTGCAGTTAAGTCCTTAAATAAAATAGTGAACACACAATACAACTTGTCTTTTAGTAGTAAGTAAGCAAACAAAGGCTCTTAAACAGTTTGCTGACGTATGCAGTAACATATTGTGTCATTTACCATTCTATTATTTTGTCGACATTATTAAGGACAAGTGTGAAGTGAAGTGAATTATATTTATATAGCGCTTTGACTCAAACCACGTTTTATATTGTGAAACCCAATATTTAAGTTATCTAAGTTATATTTTAACCAGTGTGGGTGGCACTGGGAGCAGGTGGGTAAAGTGTCTTGCCCAAAGACACAACGGCAGTGATTAAGATGGCAGAAGTGGGGATCGAACTTGGAACCCTCAAGTTGCTGGCAGGGCTACTTTACCAACCGAGCTATACCGCTCGGTATATCAAGTGGTAGAAAATGATTTATGAATCTACTTGTTCGTTTACTGTTAATATCTGCTTACTTTCTCTTTTAACACGTTATGTCTACACATCTGTTAAAATTTAATAATCACTTATTGTTCTGTTGTTTGATACTGGACATTAGTTTTGGATGATACCACAAATTTGGGTATCAAACCGATACCAAGGATCATACATTGGTCAGATTCAAAGCCCTCGTGTCCAGGGACATATTTACTGAGGTTATAAACATAATATATATATTTTTTTAAAAACAAAAGATGTTTTGATGGCAAAAAATATTGACGTAATCATAGTACTATGGACTAGATACGTGCATTACATTATTATTATTATTATTATAGTAGATGTCAGGTGTAGATCCACCAATGGCGAATGTTTATATTTTGACAACGATGATCTCAAGTGTGTAGTGAAGAAACTTACTTTATTTATCGTCATGGAGACCAGGATTAGTGATTTAGAAGTAACTAAAACACTGCAGAGTGTGGATGGACGTTAGCCGCTAGTTAGTTAGCTAGCCATGTCATAAAGCACCTCTTCCTGAGGGCGTTTCAGTGTTATAACTTCACTTTTATATTTAGTTTTTAAGCAAAAATGCGTCAATTATCCCTTTTCTGTCCACACACTGTGTCTGCTCGAATGACTCCGTGATTGTGCGCTACCGAACATGCTCCTCTGCTTGTACACCAGCAATGTTATGACGTGACGACGACGCTGTGCGGGACTGGTATGTTCAGAGGCGATAGATATAGTACTACGATATAGTACCGAAAATGATTAATTAGTATCATGGTACTATACTAATACCAGTACACCGTACAAACCTATTACAATGTTGGATAATCATGTTAAACAATGCCAAAGCGTCAAATCATAAGGTTCATGCAATTCGGCATAAGACGGCACGCAATTTTTAGAAATCTGTGGGAAGGGTCTTTTGCAGTCTGGCCACATTGTGATGTCACACCGTGACAGGAGCTCCTCTCCCTCTGTTTCGGACTTTAAGGAAACACAAAAAAAAGGTAGGATGAAGTATCATTTTAATATAATCTTATAACACCGAGGCACAGAACCAGATTCTTCTTCTTTATCGTAGAGTGTGCAGGTGTACCCAATGTTGTGACCGGGTGAATCTATGTTATGTTTATTTTTGACCATGTCTTAAAAAAAATAAATTATAATACTTTTGGAGAGGGCGGGGCGTTGTCTCATTTACCTCCACAAACAACATCTTGAAGACAGCCTTGAAAAACGGGTAATAAAAGTGACTTTGAAGCAACATTCGCGCAAAATTTACACAAAAACATACCTAGTATGTATTATCTGGACCAGAGGTTCTGAACGTTTTTGACCTCGGGGCACAATTCTGAGAGAACCTGGGCTCATTCAAATATTACCACTGAATTAGCAAACTTACTCTTGACTTTAAATGTATTCATGTTACATATTTACAGTTTACAACCTTGTCAAATGATATTAAAGCATGTGTTAATCACAAAGACTATTATTTATATGACGAACATAAACCACAGGTCAGGCTGATTAGAAAAATAAGTATGAACCAATAATATTGCACAAGAAGGAACTCAAAAATAAATAACAAATGCATTTACGTACAATCATGTTGTGCTAAAATAAATAATCCAAATGAATAATGAATATGTTGACTAAACTGTCAATGAAAATGTGCAAATGAAAATACAATTTCAATTACAACTGTTGTATGACTTTAGCTCCAGACTTGTTTGAGATTGTCATTATTGCCACAATTGGTGGAAAAGTATTTTGCAACTGCGGCCCACGGCTGAGGAAAATATATTTTGTGGCCCAACAAAGGTTAAAAAACACTGATCTTGAGCAGTGTTTTTCAACCACTGTGAGATACAGTCTGGTGTGCCGTAGGAAATTATCCAATTTCACCTGTTTGGGTTACAAATATTTTTTGCAAACCAGTAATTATTGTTTCCAAATGTTGTGTTGTTGTTGAGTGTCGGTGCTGTCTAGAGCTCGGCAGAGTAACCATGTATTACTCTTCCTTATCAGTAGGTGGCAGCCGGTAGCTAATTTCTTTGTAGATGTCAGAAACAGCGGGAGGCAGTGTGCAGGTAAAAATGTGTCTAATGCTTAAACCAAAAATAAACAGAAGGCGGGTGCCCCGAAGAAAATGCATTGAAGCTTGGGGGAGGCTATGCAGAACGAAACTAAAACTGAACGGGCTACAAAGTAAACAAAAACAGAATGCTGGACGACAGCAAAGACTTACTGCGGAGCAAAGAAGGCGTCCACAACGTACATCGAGGTATGACAATCAACAATGTCCCCACAAAGAAGGATAAAAAAAGTGATATATTCTTGATTGCTAAAACAAAGCAGATGCGGGAAAGATCGCTCAAAGGAAGACATGACTCTGCTACAGGAAAAGAGAAAAAGCCACCAGAATAGGAGCGCACAAAGAGAACTAAAACACTTCACACAGTAAAATAACAAAAAAGTCCAAATAAGTCACATTTTAATCTGACAGGTGGTGACACTACACCTACTTTGAGACAAGAGCTATAGTGATGCATGCGTGGTTATAGTTTAAAGTCATATCCAACAATTGCAACAACAAATTTTTATTGTCAACTGAGATTTTTTTTTTAATAATTTCTGCCGGTGATGTGCCTCCAGATTTTTGGCGATGCAAAAAATGTGCCTTGGCTCAAAAAAGGTTGAAAAACACTGATCTAGAGCTCGAGGAAGTGTTTTAAATGCATCATAGGTCCCCTTTAAAGACAATGTTGAAAAAGCGGTCTTGCAATAACAATACAAAACATAAATGAATGTTTTAACAGAATAACAATTTTAAACATCAATGTAACTAGGGGTGTAACGGTACACAAAAATTTCAGTTCGGTACTTACCTCGGTTTAGAGGTCACGGTTCGATTCATTTTTGGTACCGTAAGAAAACAACAAAATATACATTTTTGGGTTATTTATTTACCATATTTGCAAAATCTTCCACCAAAAGCATTTTCCTTAGTGGAATATTTGATGTGAAGTAATCGGAACCTTGGATAGGTCAATAATTCATAATAACATTGATTTTTATTCAATATTATGTTTTGAGCAATGACGGTTTGAAAGAAAAAAAAACAGCTTTGTTTTATTAGTCAACATTGCAACTTTTTCTATATTACATTTAACCTTTAAGCTTTTTTATTTCACTTTTGTTATGTTTTTGTTTATTTTAATAGTATTTTTAGAATGTGCTTTGAGCCTTTAAAACGTTAGCTGTAAGCTGCAAATGGCCTCTGGGGCAAACTTTTGACACCCTTGCTTTAGATAATAAAAAATGAAATCTGATAAATCTATGGATAAAAAGCAGAGCCTGGTGACGCATGCGCGTTTATCATAACTCTCTCGCTCTCTCCGTCTCTGACCCTCCCTCACGAATGTTGCTCCGCACACAATTATGTTTTTAACCCCTTAATATCCCTGGACGTACATTGAAAATACACGCAACCCTATTTCAAAATGCAGGACATTTGAGGCATTTAAGAAACTCCGCCCAGACAGCTCCACAAAAGAGGACATGTCCGGTGAAAAGAGGACATATGGTCAGTCTGGGCTTCATGATGGGAGTTAGTGCGTCTGCCTCACAATACGAATGTCCTGCAGTCCTGGGTTCAATCCCAGGCTCGGGATATTTCTGTGTGGAGTTTGCATGTTCTCCCTGTGAATGCGTGGGTTTACTCCGGCTTCCTCCCACCTCCAAAGACATGCACCTGGGGATAGGTTGATTGGCAACACTAAATTGGCCCTAGTGTGTGAATGTGAGTGTGAATGTTGTCTGTCTGTCTGTGTTGGCCCTGTGATGAGGTAGCGACTTGTCCAGCGTGTACCCCGCTTTCCGCCCGGTTGTAGCTGAGATAGGCGCCAGCGCCCCCCCGCGACTCCAAAAGGGAATAAGCGGTAGAAAATGGATGGATGGTCAGTCTATCCTAGCCCAGTCGTTGCTAGCATGCCGTGTGTGGTCCTCGGTGTGCATTGTTTACACAACGTGTGGTACGCTACTTAATATGTCCATGTGGTACACCTCCGAACCAAACCGAAGCCCCCCGTACAAGAGATGCGCGGATTGGCAATTAGATCATCCGCAACCGCATCACTAAAGTCATTATCCACCCGCCATCCACCCGAACCAACATTTTATCAACACCGCAACCGCCCGCCACCCGCCTGTCGTTATATATCAGGCGTCGCCAGTTTTTACCACTCAAAGATTTAATTTTACCCCTTTCAAAGAGAATAGAAGATAATGAGAGCCGCTAATATTCTCGCGACTGTTTGCTGGTGCTTATTCAGATAACGAGATTAAGGGCGTGCTATGAAGCAATTGCCTTTGACACCTTCAACAACATGTACAAACTATTTGCCAGTCCAGCAACATGTTGTGTGCAGCTTCCGCAATTACATGTACTAGATTGAAAGGCAATACTGGGTGACACGGAGTACACTGATGGTTGTGATATAAACAATTTTAACACTCTTACTAATATGTGCCACGTTGTGAAGCCACACCAAACAAGAATGACAAACACATTTCGGGAGAACATCCTCACAGTAACACAACATAAACGCAACACAACAAATACCCAGAATGCTTTGCATCCATGAGTCTCCCGACTATATTATACACCCCGCTAGCACCAAACCCCGCCCACCTTACCAACGCACGGGGGGCTGGGGAGGGGCGGGCTTTGGTGCTAGTGGGGTGTATAATATAGTCAGGAAAACTCATGGATGCAAAGGATTCTGGGTATTTGTTGTGTTGGGTTTATGTTGTTACCGTGAGGATGTTCTCCCGAAATGTGTTTGTCATTGTTGTTTGGTGTGGCTTCACAGCGTGGCGCATATTAGTAAGAGTGTTAAAATTGTTTATATCACAACCATTAGTGTACTCCGTGTCACCCAGTATGCCTCTCAGTCGTGTACGAGTGTCTGTGGCAGCTGCATACAACATGTTACTGGACTGGCATGCAGTTCATTAATGTTGTAGAAGGTGTTAATAGCAATGGCTTTATAGCACGACCTAATTCTTGTTAACTGGGTGACCACCAGTAGACTTTAGCGAGAATGTTTGCGGCTCCTGTTGTTTCTTTACTTTGTGACACGGGTCAAAATGGTCCTTTGAGTGTTAAAGGTTGCCGATCCCTGAAGCATGTATATCAAATAATTCCGAATGGTTCAACCGCCACCCGCCCAAATCTATTTAAAATGTAATTTTTTGTCATGTCACCCGCCCAACCCGCGGTTTATCCGCGGTTTATCCGCGGAGTCCGCGGATGAGGCCGCAAACCGCGCATCTCTGCCCGTACCGAAACGGTTCAATAGAATATACATACCGTTACACCCCTAAATGTAACATAACAATTCCAAATAATTGCACAAAATGATGACTGCTTTTCATGACCTTTTTTTTTTATTTATTTTTTTATTTCCCTTTAAAATAAATGTGTTGGATTCATTATTTTTCCTGAGTCCACAAGATTTCCACAGCTGAGCACGAAAGCAGATTAGCTTGTTTTTAAAGTGGGAAAGAAAGAAAAAAAAACATTAATTAAGTACCACTACAGGGGATTAGAATCTAATTATGTTTTTGGAGCAGAAATAAATATTCCGTGTTAGAGGAGGATAACTGTGTAGTGTTATCTGCTTACCACAATGGTGCCCTTTCTTCCGCCGTCCCCCTCGTGCACCATTGTGGGTCCGATTTAAGATCCCCAGCTAATGGGCATACCTGCCTGGCAACATGACTTCTTAGCAGGTGACTGCTGTCAAGTATGTCTAAAATAACAGGTAAATGAATTGGCAATAAAATGGACTTAGGGGTAACGGGTGGGGTGCCCATTATTGCCGCTCCTAATCACTGAAGAGATGCCATTCACTTGCCTTGAGAAGGCTGCATTTTTCACCACTCGGTGGCCGGCGGCCCCCTCACGCCGTACACAACTAATAGAAGGCTCGCCGCTTGAGCTCCCAGCCTTTCTTTCACTCGTTCTCCCCTCCGCCACCCCCTTTTCTCTCCCGTAAGATTATCATTTTTGATTACCGCTGGCAACAGGCTCTTAGCAGCAGTCGGAAGCGGCGTCTTGCAGCCCTGAAAGGCCCTCAGCGGGTCGCATGAAGCTTTTGAAATTATGGGGCTCTGCTCAGAGGGGGGAACGTGCCTCGCTCGCCGCCGCAACGCCGTTTAATTAACTCCTGACTTTTGATCGTCAAATAATGGCTAATTAGAGTCGCACCTGCCCACGGGGTTAAAGGGTGGAAAGTGATTTAGTGGGAGCAAAGATATCCGAGAAGAGACAAGAAAATTACGGCGATGTATTGTGATGTCTGTGTCTCGGCTGGCTGGGTGGAATAAATCAGTGGCCATGTTTGTATGTGCAGCGAGCGCCAGGAAAGCACAATTAGCTGTTTTCACAATGTATGACTGACACGGGTGGCAAGGTGCAAGGCGAGAGACTGACTTTGATGAGGGCTTTTGTGTTCGCTCCACGCTGTATCGCAAAGCGCAACATCAGGTAGACGCAGTCATAGGCGCCCATCTACTTTGGAACACAAAGGCAGAACTATGAACATGAAACAAAAACACTTACGGTGACGAGAACCATGGCATAGACCGAACAAACACAAGGCGGAGAACAAACTTGGCTAAGAAAACAAAAACCAGCAAAAGGGCAGAACTATGGACATAAAAACGAAAACACTTACTGTGACGTGAAAAAACGAGCATGGAACAATGTCAGGGGTATCAGGAGTGTACCGAGAGTGCATCAAGGTTGATGTCGCCAGGCCCGACTTACCTGGCAACTATGGCTTAAATAATAGTGATGTGATTATTGACGGGTGCGTGAGTCCAAACAAATGAGGTGCCTGAGTCGTGAACACATAACAGGTGAAACTAACGGTCGTCATGGTGAAAAAACAAGGGAGCGTAAACAGCTACGTTTGTACGCCAAAGAATCATTATTAAGTGATGGGTGTTTTTTTTTTCCTACATTCAAACACAGTGTGACTGTTCAAATTGTATAATGTCACACTGGCTAAAACTACTAAATATACTTTTTCAAATAAAACTCCTGCCTTGTTTTTAATGGATACTTAGGCCGACTGCGCTACTGCATTCTAATGTTGGTCATTATCGTAACCAAATGTTTTCTTGGTTTGTATTACCGCATTTGTGTGTGAAGTACATGCACGACACTCCAAGAAAACATACGATGTAGGAGCACCTGCTTTTTGTATGAATATCCTGTTTCAAGAAGTATATGATCTTTAATGTATAATTCTCCATTTTGGCAAATACATGTATTCATCCATGCATTCATCCAGCAGAGCATTTAAACATTGTTCTTGCATCTGACAGAAACCCCCACAAACACTGATAAAACACGGTAGCAACATGCATCTTAAGTCCGATTTTTAAGAATAATGATGTCACAATAGCATTAAAATATTAAACAGGCTGTAGATTCCACCATAGATGCCAACCCTCCCGAGTCTGTTGTGCCGTGGGATAGTATTTAATTTCACCTATTCGGGTTAAAAATATTTTTTTGCAAACCAGTAATTTTTATCTGCAACTAATGTGCCCCTGTTGAGTGTCGGTGCTGTCTAGAGTTCGGCAAAGTATCCGTGTAATCCATCCATCCATCCGTCTTCTTCCCCTTATCCGAGGTCGGGTCGCGGGGGCAGCAGCCTAAGCGGGAAGCCCAGATTTCCCTCTCCCCAGCTACTTTGTCCAGCTCCTCCCAGGGGATCCCAAAGGATTCCCAGGCCAGCCGGGAGACATAGTCTTCCCAACGTGTCCTGGGTCTTCCCAGTGGCCTCCTACCGGTCGGACATGCCCGAAACACCTCCCATGGGAGGCGTTCAGGTGGCATCCTTACCAGATGCCCGAACCACCTCATCTGGCTCCTCTCGATGTGGAGGAGTAGCGCCTTTACTTTGAGCTCCTCCCAAATGACAGAGTATCTCACCCTATCTCTAAGGGAGAGCCCCGCCACCCAGCGGAGGAAACTCATTTCGGCCGCTTGTACCCGAGATCTTGTCCTTTCGGTCATGACCCAGAGCGCATGACCATAGGTGAGGATGGGAACGTAGATCGATCGGTAAATTGAGAGCTTTGCCTTCCGGCTCAGCTCCTTCTTCACCACAACGGATCGATACAGCGTCCGCATTACTGAAGACGCCGCACCAATCCGCCTGTCGTTCTCACGATACACTCTTCCCTCACTCGTGAACAAAACTCTAAGGTACTTCAACTCCTCCACTTGAGGTAAGATCTCCTCCCCAACCCGGAGATGGCACTCCACCCTTTTCCGGGCGAAAACCATGGACTCGGATTTGGAGGTGCTCATTTTGATCCCAGTCCCTTCACACTCGGCTGCAAACCGATTTAGTGAGAGCTGAAGATCTTGGCCAGATTATGCCATCAGGACCACCTATCCATCCATCCATTTCTACCGCTTATTCCCTTCCTGGGGTCACGGGGGGCTGGCACCTATCTCAGCTACAATCGGGCGGAAGGTGGGGTACACCCTGGACGAGTCGCCACCTCATTGCAGGGCCAACACAGATGGACAGACAACATTCACACTCACATTCACAAACTAGGGCCAATTTAGTGTACCACATCATTTGCAAATAGCAATAGTATCCGTGTAATACTCTTTCATATCAGTAGGTTGCAGCCGGTAGCTAATTGCTTTGTATATGTCGGGAACAGGTCGTGTGAGGCGGTTTGTCGTGATCACAATATGCAGGCGACAGCGGGAGGCAGTGTGCATGTAAAAAGGTGTCTAATGCTTAAACAAAAAATAAGCAAAAGTTGAGTGCCCCTAAGAAAAGGCATTGAATCTTAGGGAAGGCTATGCAGAACGAAACTAAAACTGAACTGGCTACCAAGTAAACAAAAACAGAATGCTGGACGACAGCAAAGACTTACTCTGGTGCAAAGACAGCGTCCCCAAAGTACATCCGATCATGACATTACAATCAACAATATCCCCACAAAAGAACATAGCAACAACTTAAAGGCCCACTGAAATGAGATTTTCTAATTTAAACGGGGATAGCAGGTCCATTCTATGTGTCATACTTGATCATTTCGCAATATTGCCATATTTTTGCTGAAAGGATTTAGTAGAGAACATCCACGATAAAATTTGCAACTGGAGAAAAGCCCTGCCTCTACCGGAAGTCGCAGACGATGACGTCACATGTTGATGGCTCCTCATATATTCACATTGTTTTTAACGGGAGCCTCCAACAAAAACAGCTATTCGGACCGAGAAAACAACATTTCCCCCATTAATTTGAGCGAGGATGAAAGATTCGTGTTTGAGGATATTGAAGGCGATGGACTAGAAAAAAAAAAAAAAAAGTTAAAAACAAAAAAAAAGCGATTGCAATCGCGTTGCATTGAGACGGATTCAGATGTTTTTAGACACATTTACTAAGATAATTCTGTGAAATCCCTTATCGTTCTATTGTGTTGCTAGTGTTTTAGTGAGTTTAACAGTACCTGATAGTCGGAAGTGTACGTCCACGGCCGGGTGTTGAAGCGCAGTGTCTCGGGGACACAAGCTCAGATGATATCCGGTAAGGGGCGACTTTTTAACCACAATTTTCTCATCGAAACCTGCTGGTTGAGATTCGATTGGGATCAATGTTCGCTGTGATCCATAGTAAAGTTTCACGTCCGTGAATTTTAAACAAGGAATCACCGTGTGTTTGTGTGGCTAAAGGCTAAAGCTTCCCAACTCCGTCATTCTACTTTGACTTCTCCATTATTAATTGACCAAATTGCAAAATATTCAGCAACACAGATGTCCAAAATACTGTATAATTATGCCATTAAAGCAGACGACTTTTAGCTGTGTGTGTGTGCAGCGCTCATATTCATAACAGCCCGTGACGACACGCGTACATGTCATCATTACGCGACGTTTTCAAGAAAAAAGTCCCAGGAAATTTAAAATTGCAATTTAGTAAACTAAAAAGGCCGTATTGGCATGTGTTGCAATGTTGATATTTCATCATTGATATATAAACTATCAGACTGCGTGGTGGGTAGTAGTGGGTTTCAGTAGGCCTTTGAATGTTCTTGATTGCTAAAACAGAAAAGTTGCGGGGAATATTGCTCAAAGGAGGACTAGGAAAATACCCCCCAAAAAAACAGGAAAAGCCACCAAAATAGGAATGTAAGACAAGAACTAAAACACTATGCGCAAGAAAACACCAAAAAACTCAAAAAAAGTCACGGCGTGATGTGACAGGTGGTGACAGTACACCTACTTTGAGACAAGAACTATATTGACGCATGCTTGGTTATGGTTTAAAGTCACATCCAACAATTGCGACTACGACTTTTTACTGTTTACTGAGTTTCATTGTTTAATGATTTCTGCTGGCGGTGTGCCTCTGGATTTTTTTCAAAAACAAAAATGCACCTCGGCTCAAAAAAAAGGTTAGTTGTCATGTGCTCAAACGCTCTACTGCATGTCACAAGAGAGAGGAGTCCCTTTGGAAAGACCAGGTTTTTGCTGGTGTTGGCCCCCTAAGTTGTGCTTGATAGAGCGCCCCCTGCCTTAACACACTGGGGTGAAGGATCAAAGCATATTAAAGATGACCTATACGTGTCAGTGCGTTGATCTAAGACCAGGTGGTACCTCTCCCATGCTGTTTGCCCCCCCCTTCCACCCCACTGGCGACAACTTAGTCCCAGCTCTCCATTGTTCAGGCACAAAAGGCTATGTAAAGATTTGTCAGCGATTACAAAGCTGCAATGCCGCCACTCAATTACTCAAACGTTGTGTACCACTTTAAGATATAGGCGTGTGTGTGTGTGTGTGTGTGTGTGTGTGTGTGTGTACGTAGCCCCTGTGAGATATTAACAGGATTGTGGCTGTGTCAGCACCGCCACCCTATGTTTTTAGTCTTTCATGTTCCATTTATTTGACCCTTGCCCTTCAAACATACTGCAGCTTCCCTTTATACACAACTTGGCACCTTTGCATACACACACAAACACACACACACACACACTTCTCGGCATACAACAGAGCAATCAATGTCTTTCCATGACCCTCTCCCTCTTTGTGCTATCACAAACCATATTTGCCCCATCCAATCAGTTTGATTAATCATGCACCAAACTGCAGGTTTGCAATCAGATGACCAGAGCATTGCAGACCCCCAACACACATACACACACACACGCACGCACGCACGCACGCACACACACACACACACACACACACACACACACAGGCATAGACATACACTATCGTGCTCGTGGCTGAGTATTTCCCCATAGACATCCTCAGTGTGACAGCACCATAAACTGGCCATTTATCAAAGTGTCCCCCCAGTATATACACACACACACAAGCACACACACACTCACACACGCACACGCAAAGATTAGATGGATACTCCCCAAGCATTGTCTCACTGATAAAAACAAAAACATAAAAAAAGGAGGTCTCATAATGTTTGTTTCCCTAAAATGAAGCATATACAGGACTGTCTCAGAAAATTACAATGTTGTGATAAAGTTCTTAATTTTCTGTAATGCAACTATAAACATGAAAAAGTCATACATTCTGGATTCATTACACATCAACTGAAATATTGCAAAGCTATTATTATTTTAATATTGCTGATTATGGCATACAGCTTAAGAAAACTCAAAAATCCTATCTCAAAAAATGTGAACATTTCCTCAGACCAAGTAAAAAAAAAAGATTTATAATGGCAAAACAAATAAAAAATTCTTAACATGTCAGTTAATGCACTCAGTACTTGGTTGGGAATCCTTTTGCACGGATTAAGGCATCATGCATCTGTGGCATTGCTGAGGTGTTATGGATGCCCAGGATGCCTCAATAGCGGCCTTCAGCTCATTTGCATTATTGGGTCTGGTGTCTTTCAGCTTCTTATTCACAATACCCCACACATTCTCTATGGGGTTCAGGTCAGGGGAGTTGGCAGGCCAATCAAGGACAGGACTATTGAAGCATCCTCGGCATCCATAACACCTCAGCAAGTGTGTCATTTATTTTATTTTATTTTTTAATACATTTCAATTATTCATTGATTTAAAAAAAAATCTGAACTAGATTTAACAATTGTATTTATTATTCATTTTAAATCTGTGTTTTGCGGCCAGGCAAATGATATTGTTGATGATTGTATCGGCTGTACAGATTTACTTAAGAAAAGAGAAGTTGGTTAGTATGTTATCAAACAAAACCAGTTTTCTTTTAGGTCATATAATAAAAATAGATTTTTATATTCCATTTTTTTTTCCTACGCTTTGATTCCTGCGGCTTATCAAACGGTGTGGCTAATTTATTTAACGGCCATATTCTTTTGTGTTCAACAGTTTGCATTAAACACAAGCAGAGACACTGAAAATATGTGTGTTTGTGCTATAGCGCCATCTTTCGGATGCCTCGAACTGGAAGTAAAACTGTCCATAACGTTTCTGCTCAAAAATAATCTTCATTCATCACTCCAGGCAAAGTTTGTAGGTTTTATCATTTACCTGAAACAATTCATACCTGCTAAGTCGTCACGTGTGATGTCCGTAGAAGTGTTTTCATTCATATTCGTACGTGCTATCGTAACGTAACGAAGCTAGCGTCATTAGCATTAGCTAATAGGCTAACACGTTTAAGAGGTTTCCACAGCCTGCGTTGCAGAACCTCCAGGTTCTGTAACAGCTTCTTCCCTCAGGCCATAAGACTTTTGAACGCATCATATTAATCCCCTCAATTCCCCCCAAAAACGGATTAACTCGCTGGAACATAAAGACAATATAGCATACATCTGTAAACGTGGATGCATATGCAAAAGTGCAATATATTTATCTGTACACTAAATCTATTTATATTTGCACCTTATTGCTCCTTTATCCTGCACTACAACGAGCTAATGCAATAAAATGTTTTTATTTGTACTGTAAAGTTCAAATTTGAATGACAATAAAGGAAGTCTAAGTCGAAGTCTAAAGCTAAGAGTGTCTGTGATGGTATTATTAACTTACAACGGCATTATTTTTGTGTTGTTTCAGTTTCACAAATTCACTATAACCTCACCGTGGAGTTATTGAGTCTGTTTAGCTGATTGGTGAGCTAGGTTCCGCAGCTTGTAGGTCCATGACGATGACTTCTGTTTTGTTCAATCAGCCGTTTTACTGCCTTGTTACAGGCAGATTTTGGAAATAGTTAAGGTATGTAAATTCACACATAACTTATTTCACAATGTGTATATATGTCTATGTGGGGAACATTTTTTCACTAGGTGCGGATTACATACCGGCGTGCTCTACTATACGCAAGACACGATAATATTATATTACAATTTGTTTCTAGTAAAAACTACAACTTTGTTTTTCTGGTTGTTTAAATACCTTTTTCGTTTGTGACTTTGCAAGGCTCTCGCGCTTCAGGTTCATCGACATAATTCTGACTTTTTAAAGCACCCAGAGTCCCTGCTATTATTTATGCTACAATGGTCAATAGTAATAATGGAAATATGTTTATGGACGCCTTATATCGGGGGGGCTCTGAAACTGCTGTATCAGTTGATGATTTAAAAGCCCTCTTCCCCTTTCCTATTATTAAGCTTCTCTTTGTGCGACGCTCGCACACTCGGTGTGTCTTTTTCTTTTTCTCACCATCAATCTTTCAGACTGGAGGTAACAAACACATCTCTGCTTTCCTGGCTTTCAAACATTTGCGACTGGTTTTTATTTGTCTGGCAATGATTTAGTGGCACACTTGAGTATTTTAGCTGCTAGGTAGTTGTGTTCAATAGGCAATAACAATGAATAAGCATGAGGCAAAGAGCAAAATGTGACTGCACACATGGTAACGGCTTCTGTGCTGGCCAGCTAGCAGCTCATTGAGGCCTGTTTTATTGCTGGCCTATGTTCCAGAGGGCACCCCGTGTCAGTATTCAGGATATGGGGGTTATCCTGCAGGCTGACCTATGTATTGAGCCTGCTGGTGTAGCCCTTTTTTCCTAGAGTTAAAAGCATTGACTCGCTGGCAAGGCAGCCAATGCGGCTTTTACCTAGCATTTTTTCGCAGGCAGTCAATTCTGATATCAAACACAAAAAGAGATGTTAGGGTTGTATTGTACTAAAATTTAGATGGATTGCCTCTTACATTAGTATGCCATTAATGAACATATGAGAGAATGAATGATCACTTGATAAATTGTTTTATTCCATTTTGGATTTTACTATGTATTTAAGTGGATTTGTGTCTGTATTAGTGTTGTCCCGATACCATTTTTTTTTTCTACAGGTACCATCTTTTTAAAAAAAGGCGACCACAAAAAGATGCATTTTTGGCTTTATTTTAACAAAAAAATCTTGTTTCCTATTGCAAGTTTGTCCTTAAAGGCCTACTGAAATCCACTGCTACCCACCACGCAGTCTGATAGTTTATATATCAATGATGAAATATTAACATTGCAACACATGCCAATACGGCCTTTTTTGTTGACTAAATTGCAATTTTAAATTTCCCGGGAGTTTCTTGTTGAAAACGTCACGGAATGATGACGTGTACGCGTGACGTCACGGACTGTTAGGAAATATTAGCGCTGCGCACACACACAGCTAAAAGTCGTCTCTTTTAACCGCATAATTACACAGTATTTTGGACATCTGTGTTGCTGAATCTTTTGCAATTTGTTCAATTAATATTGGAGAAGTCAAAGTAGAAAGATGGAGTTGGGAAGCTTTAGCTTTTAGCCACACAAACACACGGTGATTCCTTGTTTAAAATTCCCGGAGGTGAAGCTTTGCTATGGATCAGAGCGGTCAAGCGAACATGGATCCCGACCAAATGTCAACCAGCAGTTTTCGGTGAGAAAATTGTGGTGAAAGGTCGTCACTTACCGGGGATCAGCTGAGCTTGTGCCGTCCATAGCTGCTGTCGACTTCCATCAGACACTGCCCTCAAGACACCCGTGGAGACACCCCTCCGACTATCAGGTAATATTAAACTCACTAAATCACTGGTAACACAATAGAAAGATAACGGATTTCCCAGAATTATCCTAGTAAATGTGTCTAAAAACATCTGAATTCGTCCCAATGCAATTGCGTTTCTTTTTTTTTGTGGTCCGTTGCTATCAATATCCTCAAACACGAATCTTTCATCCTCGCTCAAATTAATGGGGAAATTGTCGTTTTCTCGGTCCGAATAGCTGTTTTTTTGCAGGCTCCCATTATAAACGATGTGAGGAGCCCTCAACGGGTGACGTCATCATCTGGAACTTCCGGTAAATGCAGGGCTTTTCTCTTACCGGCCAAAAGTTGCAAACGTTATTGTCGATGTTGTCTACTAAATCCTTTCAGCAAAAATATGGCAATATCACAAAATGATCAAGTATGACACATAGAATGGACCTGCTATCCCCGTTTAAATAAGAAAATCTCATTTCAGTAGGCCTTTAAATAAAATAGTGAACATACAGGACAACTTGTCTTTTATTAGAAGGTAATTGTTTATATACATAAAAACATGCACTTGACTATGCGTTAGGGTTGTCCCGAAACCGGTACCAAAATTATTTCGATACTTTTCGGTGCTTTTCAAAATAAAGGCGACCACAAAAAAATGGCATTTTTGGCTTTATTTTAACAAAAAATCTTAGAGTACGTTAAACATATGTTTCTTTTTGCAGGTTTGTCTTTAAATAAAATAGTGAACATACAAGACAACTTGTCTTTTATTAGTAAGTAAACAAACAAATGCTCCTAATTTAGCTGCTAACATATGCAGTAACATATTGTGTCACTTATCATTCTATTATTTTGTCAAAATTATTAAGGACAAGTGGTAGAAAATTAATTATTAATCTACTTGTTCATTAACTGTTAATGTCTGTGTATATTCTCTTTTAAAATGTTATATCTACACTTTTGTTGAAATGTAATATTCACTTAATCTTCTGTTTGATACTTCACATTAGTTTTGGATGATACCACAAATATGGGTATCAATTCGATACCAAGTCGTTACAGGATCATACATTGGTCTTATTCAAAGTCCTCATGTGTCCAGGGACATATTTCCTGAGTTTATAAATATGACATAAATTTTAAAAAACTAAAGATGTTGTGATGCCAAAAATCATAGTCGTATCAGCTAGATACGCTACTGTACTTGGTATCCTTACAGTGGATGTTAGGTGTAGATCCACCAATGGCGTTTGTTTACATTTTGATGCCGGTGAGCTACGGTGTGTAGTGAAGCATGTTTAGCTATTCCTCGTCCTGCAGGGATGATACTTGCAAGAAACGTACTTTATTTGTCACCATGGAGGCGAAGATTAGTGATTTAGAAGTACAAATGTAGCTAAAACACTGCTGACTCGGGCTGGACTTTAGCCGCTCGCTACACTGTGGTTGCCTCTGCAGTGTTCCATGCCATTGTCCGCTGGGGTGAGGGGAGCATGGCCAGAGACAGGAACAAATCCAACAAAGCAACCAAGAGAGTTGACTCCACCCTCGGCCGCCCACTAACTCTCGGCCAGTGTCCAGTCCGCATGGATGAGCGAGGATGCGTCCAAGGACACCGAGGTGTCCGATACCTGCTCATTCAGCCAATACACTGTGAGACTTGTCCGTCCCGGCGCTCAGCGCCAGCTCCACAGCCCTGTCCCTTCATCCGCATCTTCCCCAGTCTCTCCAAACGGACTCTGGTGTGGCAGAGACCCAGCAGCTGGCCTCCATGGCCAAAAAGCTTATCCAGAAGTTCACAAAAAAATCACCTCAGAAGTCAGGAAAGTGCCACCCATTGTCACACAGTCCCAAAGGGTCCCGAACCACAAGGCAAAAAACCCCACATGGAAACGAGGGAACACACAAGGATGATACAAGAGCACAAAGCCAATACACTGGCTCCATTTTGGGAAAAAAAATAGTATCAAAAGCTTTTGTCATCAGCCAAATGTATATAGTTTATATTGTGTATTGTGTCCATCACATAACCTAGCCCTGGGCATGACATTAAAGTGCATCCGACAGTGGAGGCTCTTAGGGCACTAGGAGGTTAACTCCTTTAGTACAGTTACCCCAGGTGGCCCTTGGCTAAGGCCTAGTACCTGACTGCCCCATAGCCAGGGATACGGTGAAGACCTCAACGGCGCAGCGGGCGGAAGACGGTAGATTTAAGAACTACCACAACGGCTGCGATGGCGGTAGAAGGCTGCAGCAGAAAAGGGTCCCCAGTCGTCTTGGACTCCAGGCCACTGGACCCTGACCCGATTCTGTCAAGGATCGTGTGGTGACTGTCTGTGCACTAGTCTCCCCACGGTAAACTAAGTGTACTCACAGGCATCCATCATAAAGGGATACACTATACCAGGATGATGACGATCATCAGATAACCCTAAAATGGACCAGTTTGTCTTACGAAGTTTTTGGCAGTATGATAACTGACATGCTATACAAAACCAGCGGAAAAGGGTTTTGTGCCAAAGTTTGTTGTATGGATCATTGATGGATCAGTATGAAATGTATGTTTTTACTTCCTGTTGTGTGCAGCGTGATAAATTAAGCCAAAATAACTCCTGACCTGATTGCTGCCAAATCCATAACGCCTCAATTATTTCAAGGAAAACCGACGATGTGATTGCAAAAATTGTGTATTTTTCTTCTCTGTTCTCGTATAGACAGTAAAAAAAAAGCAAAGGATATTGTCATAGCCTACAGAATAATCTGAATTTGGGAGTTTCCCTTAATGCCCGCCATTGGAAAAAAAAAAAGTCTGAGGTAGACTTCTGATTGTTTTTCCAAAGGAATTAGCTTGACCTGACCCTCTCGAGTCGAGCCACCTTATGAATGGCTGATGCTTTATTTGTTTTGTCCCTACAACAACACGCCGTGAGCGCCCGCTCGCCCTCGGCATTGTCACAAACAACTAGACTCACTTTTCCTCTCCTTGTCTCTGCGGCTCGGAGAAAAGACGGAGGGCATGGGAGGGGGGAAAACGCCAATGTTCCTACACAATCACAGGAGGCAACAGCGAGGTATGTGTGAGGCTGTGATAACACACAGCGATGGGAGACAGATATGGGAAGGGCAGCGGTGGTCACGCACTCAAACATGCTCGCGTAGATCTCAGCACTCTGGCACTAGCGGGCCACCAAGCAGACAGGAAACGTCGTGCTGAGGTTATTAGTGCTGAAACAGATGCGATATGATGGTGTCATTGTTTAAATATGATCAATGGCAACTTTCATATTTAGTATGACAGTTAAACTGTCATATTGGGGGAAAAAAAACATTTTTTTGTGTTTGCAAACCTTACAAAAGTGTATGTTTCGTGTAAAACTCAATTAGTTTTCCTGAAGGAATTCTCCTGAAGGAATCAATAAAGTAATATCTATCTATCCATCTATCTATCTATCTATCTATCTATCTATCTATCTATCTATCTATCTATCTATCTATCTATCTATCTATCACCAACATGCATTATTTCAGGCATTATTAAATATTTTGCATGTTTGGTTTGGGAGTTATGTTTGAAATAATTTGTATTGTTGTTGTTTTTTTATTATCTCAAGATTCTAAGACCATTATTGTCCTATTGAGTAAAAACCAAATGTTTGTGTTTGCAAACCTTACAAAAGCAAGTGTTTCTAGTAAAACTCCCAAAGGCACATTATTTCAGCCAGTATTAGACATTTTGCATGTTTGGTTTAGGAGTTACAGTATGTTTGAAGGATTATTGTTTTTTATCTCAGGATTCTAAGAACATTACTGTCATATTGCGTAAAAAACAATTCTTTGTGTTTGCAAACCGTAGAAAAGCATACGTTTTTAGGAAAACACCGAGATACTTTATTTCAGGCATGATTATCCATTTTGCATGTTTGGTTGAGGAGTTACGTTTGAATAATTTTCATATCACACCTACTCAGTGGCCTATTGGTTGGAGCAGTGGTTCTCAAATGGGGGTACTTGAAGGTATGCCAAGGGGTACGTGAGATTTTTTAAAAATATTCTAAAAATAGCAACAATTCAAAAATCCTTTATAAATATATTTATTGAATAATACTTCAACAAAATATGAATGTGAGTTCATAAACTGTGAAAAGAAATGCAACAATGCAATATTCAGTGTTGACAGCTAGGATTTTTGTGGACATGTTCCATAAATATTGATGTTAAAGATTTCTTTTTTTGTGAACAAATGTTTAGAATTAAGTTCATGAATCCAGATGGATCTCTATTACAATCCCCAAAGAGGACACTTTAAGTTGATGATTACTTCTTTGTGTAGAAATCTTTATTTAGAATTGAATCACTTGTTTATTTTTCAACAAGTTTTTAGATATTTTTAAATCTTTTTTTCCAAATAGTTCAAGAAAGACCACCACAAATGAGCAATATTTTGCACTGTTGTATTGTATAATTTAATAAATCAGAAAGTGATGACATAGTGCTGTATTTTACTTCTTTATCTCTTTTTTTCAACGAAAAATGCTTTACTCTGATTAGGGGGTACTTGAATTTAAAACATGTTCACAGGGGGTACATCACTGAAAAAATGTTGAGAACCATTGGGTTAAAGCAGTGGTCCCCAACCACCGGGCCGCGGCCCGGTACCCGGCCGCGGCCCGGTACCCGGCCGTGGCCCAATAGGTACCGGGCCGCAAAATAATTTTTTATTAATTTTTATTTAAAAAAAATATATATATTTTTTTAATTTATTAAATCAACATAAAAAAAACAATATACACTTACAATTAGTGCACCAAGCACAAAAACCTCCCTTTTTCATGACAAAAACGTCCCTTTTTCATGACAAAGAAAAAAAAAAAGGACTGTTTAAATGACTGTCATATTGAGTGTGACAGAAATACTGTCATATACTGTCGTCGAGCTCCTATGCAACTTTCTCTATACTTCTCCATACTGTACTATACTGTGCGTGTGTTTAATGTGTGTATTGTGTGCAAAGAGCAAACATGGGTGAAAATTCACAAGCAAAAAGGCTGAAATGTTCATAATTATATGTAACAGAAATGTTCGATTATATTTGCTGGTACATGCGTGGATCATTTATTTTTAAAAGGTAAACAAATGTCCTACTTTATACTTCTACAGAGCCAAAGGTGTTCAAAGGTGCCGTGATCTCATTACAGCTCTCAGCCTTGTTCCGCAGCACACACACACTCTCTCGCGCACACACACACACACACACACACACACACACACACTTCTCACCCATCAATCCCACAGTGACCCCGTTTCAAATTCATTAACAAAGCTCCAAAACTTGCAGACACAGCAATCACCTCAAGCAAAATAAATTCCTGCGCCGGGGGGAAAGAGCAAGCCTGCATGTGTGCGTTTGCACACATATGTGTGTGTGCGTGTGTGTGTGTGTGTGTGTGTGTGTGTGTGCGTGCGTGCGTGTGTGTGTATGCGTGTGTGTGCCCATGCAAATTATAGCAGTGCCGTGTCGTCAATTGCAGAGTGCAGAGAGGAATCTGTTTGGACAACTGCTGAATGTTTTGGTTCTCCCACAGCGCCTTGGAAAGCCGTGCAGCCACTGTATCTTTTACAAATTAGTCTGTGTCGTCTACCAAGCACTTTCTCTTATCCCTGGCTTTAGTCCTGTCTGCCCGCTACAGGACTCTCCTGGGTGGGTGGGGTGCAGGATAGGTAGGGTTTAGAATATTGGCATGCTCATCAGACATGTACTCAAATGATTCTACTTTAAGATACCGTATTTTCCGGACCATAGGGCGCACCGGATTATAAGGCGCACTGCCAATGAATGGTCTTATTTTGTATCGTATTTCATTTATAAAGCGCACCGGATTATAGGCCGCATTAAAGGAGTCATATTATTATTACTGTTTTCTAAATTGAAAACACTTTCTTGTGGTATTCATAACATGAAATGGTTGTTCTTAGGTCAAAATGATGTTTTACAGATCATCTTCAAGCCGCTTTCTGACAGTCGCTTCCAAATGCGCTGTTTTGTGGGTGGTCTTATTTACGTGGCTCACCTTTGGCAGCATCTTCTCCCCGTCATCTTAGTTGTAGCCATGTAGCGTGCAAGGACGGGAGTGGAAGAAGTGTCAAAAGATGGAGTTAACTGTTTTACTGACGTTCAGACTTTACTTAAATCCTCATCCGGAAACAACAACACCGGAAATGTGTCCCGTGAAAAAAACGTCTGGCCGGAACTCTAATAACTAAAGTTCCTTGGGTAATTAATGTAAACTCACTACACAGGGAAGGTTTTAGTGCTTTCATGGCGAGTTTACTGACAGATATATGTAAGAACTTTACGCTACTTTATATTAGAAATGGCATCAGCGGAGGATGAATGTCCCATAACAAGAAGATAGAGAAAAAAAAGAAGCTTAGCGACTACGTAATCGGCACGGACTACAAAGGCGGATGCGCAACATTTTCAGGATTCATGCACATACCAAGTGCAGATCAGCAGGTACCAGAAGGTAAAAAAAGTTGTTTGCATAACATTGCGAAACAAAACTCTGGATAATATGTCTTACCTTATACACACACCATAATAACACTTATATGCTGAAGCCCATCAAACGGTGTAGCCTACACGTATCTCTTATGTTTGACTGGCATCTACAGGACACACTTATCATCACGACATGTACCAAATAAAATTGCTTCGAGGTGGGTAAGCTCAACCAAACTTATTCTTTACATTAGGCGCACCGGGTTATTTTGCTCATCATGTTAACCATATCAGTTTTAAAGTAAATCATGGACCACAAAGACAAACACATGCAATTAAGTCAGATAAATAATAGTTTTACATGCCTTTTTCTGGGAAATGGTATCCAGTTCTGTAGATTGATTGAATGAAACTTTTATTAGTTGATTGCACAGTACAGTACATATTCCGTACAATTGACCACTAAATGGTAACACCCAAATAGACTTTTTAACTTGTTTAAGTTGGGGTCCACGTTAATCAATTTATGGTTGATGTCGTCACGCCAAGTGCGAGCAGCATATGGAATCCGGCAATGGATAGTACAGTTAGATATCTACCCATTCCTCCAAAAATAATTGTTATTACAGGAAATGACTGCCAGATTAAAAAAATACACAAGGAGAATGTGTTAGTGAAATGTCTGGACATTTTGGGGCCTTTAATTTTTTTGGGATAAACTGAACGGAAATTGTAGTCTTTTTGTATTTGGTAAACACTCCTGAACTATAGAATGAGATGACTATTCTTGTGCAAAAAATGTATGACGCTTGCACATTGCGTGACGTTTCTTCATCCACGGTGGGCCGCAAATGTCCATCTGTGTCTGGTTAGCGGCGCTGCTACAGTAGGCCGAGGTGGGAGAAGGTCAAAGCCAGTCATGTGACGGCGGGAGTTTTCGACACAAAGATAGTTTTACTGCATAAATGTAGACGAAACGATACAAGATGTCAAAGTTAGCAGAGAACAGTGTAAGCACTGTGATGTGAATTTGCTCGGTGCAAAAAAAAAAAAAAAAATTGAGACCTTTTGAAGGTGGTGCAAAAATATTCAAATATTCCTTTTTTAAGCAAAGCTCTAATTAGGGGAGCCCAAATAAAACAGCGTGTCGTGAATCTCACTTTTCCCCATTTCCTGTTTTTATGTGTTCCTTCTCTCCTTGAGATGGAGCCTGTCATGGAGGATTAAGTGGTCCAGCCTTGAGGAGGAAATCCTTTGGGCTGAGTTGAGTCGCGGCGCAACAGTTTGGCCATTGTTCACCGTCTCAGACACCGACACCCCTTTGCCAGAAAGAGGCGGGTGGGATGAACGTGTGAAGGGAGTGAGGGAAGACACAGGAAGATGAAATGAACAGACAGTAGGTCTGTGATCATGAATGCATGTGTAACTTTGTAGCTGACGTCCGCAATCCTCCTCGCTCCTTATCAGTCTGACATTTATTTAAAAAAATGAAAAAGTCGTCTAGTTTGCAGGGGAGGACAACTGTCTGAAAAATCCAATCACACAGCAGGAGTTTGTCATCACTCTCTAAATAATATCTGTTTTTCTACGCACATCTGAGTGAGTGTTAAAAGGAGCACTGCCAAACGTGACGGTTGTTTTTTTAAGAATCAAAATCAGAAGTACTTTATTAATCCCCGAAGGGAAATTTTGATTTTTTTTCCGCACAATCCTATTCAAGAGCAGACAAACATTACAGGTAAACAGAACAGGATCGCTGATGGGTCCGCCAACATCCGGCGCCCCTTACAAAAAAGGGTGAAAAACAGGTAAACGCTGGCGGGGGATGGAAAGAGTAAAAAGAAAAAAATATATATAGTCTTAGCCTGGGCCCTTGTATTCAGTTTATAACTGAATATTTTTACATATGCATACAAATTTTTCTCCCTTGACTGAGGCCAAGGGAGGAAAAAAAAACCCTCATAGCCATAGCACACATATTCATGTGTAGATATTGTATACATAATTAAAAAATATAATATAATATAATACATCATTATATATCAGAACAGTACTAAGTTGTTATACACTGTTCCACCACTTGTGGCGGTAATGACAGTCTCAAACAAACAGAAGAAGTATGGAGCTAAAGTCATAGAAGTTTATTTAGCACAAAAAATATGACTAAAGTAGGAAAGACGTCTTCTCTTTTGTATTTACGTTTTATTGACGGTTTAGTTAGGAAATATATTAATTTACCGGTAGTTAGGATATATACTAATTTATATGATACATTTTAATGCAGTATAATTGTTTGTACGTGTATTTTGTGTCAGTTATTAATGAGTCCCTTCTTATGCAGTATATTTGATTCTTACTTATTTTTCTAACCTAAGCCTAATGTTTAAGTGTAAAATAGATAATAATATATGTGATCTACACATGCTTTTATAAAGTTTGACAGGGTTGTAAAATATAAGTAGGTTAGATATATTTATTGAATATGATTGAAATCAACAGTGTTCGATTCCGGTGGCAACCCACAAGTTCTCCCTAGAACTAGCGAGTCAGATTGCGGTTCTCCGTCCACGGGGTCCCGTCTTCTCGTCGCAGTCGATCTTACCGGGCTGCTCCTCCGACAAAGGCTCTACTCAGTTGGATGGCGAGGCAATTCGCCTACTTCTAACTACCCTCTTGATTCAGCATCTGTCCCATTCCTTTCGTGGTCGACTCGGCTGAGAAGCCTATCTCGTAAGGCCGACTCAAAACCCCAAACCCCGCTGTTTTAGGTAGCTTGGCTCTTGTTTCTGACTAGGTTAGATTTGAGGGCTGTGAATGAGATGAAAAGCCCTTCAGGACATATGTGTAAGTGGATTGAGTTGGAGCGATCTTTCAGAGCTAGTTAAGTACACACAGGAGTTCTATCTTTTTACGTCCAGGACGCAGCGGTACGATAATAAGAGATTAAAATATTGGTGCTTTGTGTAATGCTTTTTATTGCAGGCTCAAGAGCGTAAGCATTGCAGAGTGTCAATAAATCATTCACTAAAATCATATAAATAAAAAAATGAAAAAGATTACTAATTCAGTGTTAATATTTGAGTGGGCCCACAGGCAACTTTGTGGTGGAAAACTTGGGTCCCGAGGTCAAAATGGTTAAGATTCCCTGTCCTAACGCACATTCATACAGCACGGTATGGGTAATCTCGTCTCATTGGAGCGCTTTTGTTTTTTTGTTTTTGTTAATCAGAGCAATTTTTTATCGGATTAATCGGTGAAATGTAATAACTCAATGCTTTATTGTATAAAAAATAAATTTAAAAAAAGTTATTGTAACCCTGTTTACACCACTAACCACAAAAATACCAACAAAAGACAGTAGTACTATCAAATAAACTTCATTGCTGTCTTTCTGTTTCAATAATCGGAGTCCCGGATGCATCATTTGAATTTTCTGGGAATGCTAACCGGCACTTACAGGAAGGAACATGAAACAGTAGAACAGTCTATATTCATCTACTTTGTATTTTAAAGGGTCCTGAAGAGCGGTTTGTCAGCTGCCCTCTTTGCCAACAACATGCAGGCCATGTGCGGCATGTCGCCTGCTATCAAGGGCTCTGTGAGAATACTTGCGGTTACTGTTGGTGCCCTGTAAAATCTACTCTTCACTGGCATTAAGCACATTAAGAGGGGCGTAAACTCAACTAAAATATTGCCTCATAAAGAAAGTATGTTCTATTTTAATTCCCCAAAGTAAAAAGCACTTCTGCAGTAGAAGACAGCGATGATAGCAAAAAAATGGATGGACACAAATAGGTTAGACTGACAATACGTCCTCTTTTCCCCGGATATGTCCTCTTTTACAGGACTGTCCGGGGTGTCCGGGCGGGGTTTCTTAAATGCCTTATATGTCTGGAGTTTTGTGTCAAGGTTGGGTGTATTTTCAATCTATATCCAGGGTTAAGAGGGGTTAAAATCAAAACAAATTGTGAAGGTGTGCACACGCAGCAACATTTGTGAGGGAGGGCCAGAGACAGAGAGAGCGAGGTAGTAGATTGTTTGTCAATCAAGACATGCTTGGTCAACAGCCATCCAGGTCACACTGACGGCGGCCGTATAAACAACTTTAACACTGTTACAAATATTGAAATATTCCACTTTGAAAAATAATTTTGGTGGAAGATTTTCCATATTTTGTGTGTTTGCCATTAAAAAACATAGTTTTGTTTGACAAAAAAGGGTGGAAAAAAACAAAATAAAAAAAATTAAGAATTTTAAAATGAGGAATAGATCTGAAGTTGATGTAGATTCCAGAAATTTAAGCGTTAAATATAAAATGTATGTATGACCTAGCACACCATTGTCATCATTTCATGACCGAAGCAAAACACTTTTTACACTTTTATACTAAAATAAATACACCTACAACTTATTAAATTAAAAGATAGAAAAAACTACCAGCAGCGGTAAAGTTTAGATCCATGAAGGAAAGAAGAAAGGGAATGAATGTTTATAACTGAATACTTTTACATATGCATACAAATTTGTCTTCTTTTTTCTTTTAATGAATTAATGTTTATGACAAACTTTTTTCCAAAACACAGTATATAATATGAGATACAACAGGACGATGCATACGTTTATCATTTGTTTTCAAAACGCTAACCAAAAAGTGGGACCCCAAAAATTTACTGTGGGACCCCATGTTTATGACTTGATGGGATCTATGGGACTCCATTTTGAAAATTCTTAGCGCCAACACTGCTGTCAACAGAGGAGAAAAATGCTTCATTCAAATAAATATATTATTTATAAAGCAAGTTCAGGTATCATTGGCAAATGTTCACCTGGTCCAGCCAGGCCTTGGCACGTATATGTGTCCTCTTGTTGGGATTTCAGAATATGGTCAGCCTTAAATAGGTTATCCTTGAATATAAATAAAACTAAGAAAGTGATGTTTGGAAATCGCAATATAACGTTTGAACAGAAAATAAGTATTGACGGTACCCAAATTTAAATCGTAAATGAGAATAAATATTTGGGAGTAATAATTGATAGTAAATAATCATGGAAACTTCATGTCAGACACTTTAAAACAAAAATCCCCAAAATCCTCTCAATTATAAACAAAGCAAAACTATACCTCAATGAAAATGCACCCAGTACTATATACGGCACCTCGGTACTCCCATACCTTACATATTGTGTTGAAGTGAATGGTAAATGGTAAATGGGTTATACCTGTATAGCGTTTTTCTACCTTCAAGGAACTCAAAGCGCTTTGACACTATTTCCACATTCACCCATTCACACACATTCACATTCAGGTGTAGATCCACCCATGGTGTTTGTTTACATTTTGATGCCGGTGAACTACGGTGTGTGGTGAAGCATGTTTAGCTATTCCTCGTCCTGCAGGGATGATACTTGTAAGAAACTTACTTTATTTGTCACCATGGAGGGGAGGATTAGTGATTTAGAAGTCGCTAAAACATTGCCGACGGCGGGTGGACGTTAGCCGCTAGCAAGCTAGCCATGTCTTAAAACATTTCTTCCTGAGGGCGTTTCAGTGTTATAACTTCACCTTCATCTTTAGTTTTAAAGCCAAAATACGTCCGTTCTCCCTTTTCTGTCTCCACACTGTGTCTGCTTGTAAGTACTCCGTGATTGTGTGCCCCCGAACATGCTCCTCTGCTCGTAAACCAGCAATGTCACGACGTGACTTCGAAGTGGGCGCGAGTTTGTGCGGCACCGGTACGTTTCAGACACGTTATCGTACCAAAAATTATTAATTAATATCGCGGTACTATACCAATACCGGTATACTGTACAACCCTATTAAAGTGTAATAATTATTGTTACCTGTGGTAATTTCACCATAATACAACATCCAATCATCCATCCATTTTGTAACGCTTATTCCTTTTGGGGTCGCGGGGGGCGCTGGTGCCTATCAGCTCCAATCGGGCGGAAGGCGGCGTACACCCTGGACAAGTCGCCACCTCATCTCAGTATATTACAACATATGTATTATAATCCTTAAACAAAGTAACAGTGAAACTCAATGTATTAATCACTGAATTGAGAACTGGGGGTGAGATTAAATAAGTTATCTTCCTCCCACTCCTTTGGACCATCATGCTTACATACTGTACATTACATTTTGGGACGGCGTGGCGCAGTTGGGAGAGTGGTCGTGTCAGCAAATTCAGGGTTCCTGGTTCAATCCCCACCTTCTACCATCCTCGTCACGTACTTTGTGTCCTTGAGGAAGACACTTCACCCTTGCTCGTGATGGGTCCTTGTTAGGGCCTTGCATGGCAGCTCCCGCTATCAGTGTGTAAATGGGTGAATATGGAAATAGTGTCAAAGTGCTTTGAGTACCATCAAGGTAGAAAAGCGTTATACAAGTATAACCCATTTAATTTTGCATTATAGTAATTTATATTATTACATGTGGTCAAGGTTGCTAGAGATGGAAGTTAATAAAACCTACTCAGTGACCTAGTGGTTAGAGTGTCCGCCCCGAAATCGGGAGGTGGTGCTTTCAAACCCCGGCCAAAATTGTTTAAAAATATAATCTAATTTTTTATTTAACATTTTACAGTGAGGTGATGATGAGTCTAATTTTCAATTCACATAGCAGACTTTAATGCAGTTGCAATAACAAGACGTCCAATATGTAATACCCTGTGTTGTTTAGTCAGGAAGTAGTCTTTGCCATTAGGCAGGAATTTTGTTGAGTCCTACAAAGTGTTTATCCTGCTCAGTGTCCTAGTGGTTAGAGCGTCCACCCTGAGATCAGTAGGCCGTGAGTTAAAACCCCGGCCGAGTCATTCTAAAGACGATAAAAATGGGACCCATTACCTCCCTGGGTGATGGGTCAAATGCAGAGAAAATTTTGCCACACCTCGTGTGTGTGTGACAATCATTGGTACTTTAACTTTAACATTTACTTTAACATAAATGAATGAAAAAATTAAAACAATGGTGGAAAAACTGATACATTTTGAAGCAGGGGACTGGCGGGTGATGGAGTGACCAGCCGACATGGCACTTTTCGAACATCACCAGCACACGAAACAGCACAGACATGTGGACAGCCGAGGGGGAATGTCCTCTAACTGTGGTGCTCGTAATTGAATCAAGCCAGAATAGAACACGGCACCCCCCCGCCCCATTTCTATCCTTCGTCCGCCCGCCCTCGCCTCTGCCTTAAAAAGGTAAGCTTTGTGGTTAATGGCAAACAGATGTGAAGTGAGGCCTGCGTGGTGAAGGTGCGGAGTCAGAGCCCGCACATGCAACCCCCGGCCACGAATATGTCTTCATTGACCAGAATACGGGTGTCCACTTACATCTGCTCCAGCATGTCAAATCACACTCATCTGTGCGTGCGAGTGTGTGTGTGTGTGTGTGTGTGTGTGTGTGTGTGTGTGTGTGGAGTGCGACAAGGTGAACGCTAATGTGTGTGTGTGCGTGCTTGTGCGCACCCCTGGGATATGACTGACACGCATCCCTATCACCAGGCCTTGACAGCTCCACACGTCTGGCTCCAATATCCCCCCACTGTTTCTTCGGAAACACCATCCCATACAACCGTCCACCTCGTAATGACACTCGTTAGCCCGTGTGCGTATGTGTTTCGGTGTGTGTGTGTGTGTGTGTGTGTGTGTGTGTGTGTGTGTGTGTGTGTGTGTGTGTGTGTGTGTCTCTCCGTCTGTCCGTGTGTGTGTTTCAGCGGCAGGATACAGTTACAACACAAAGCTTTGACTCCATGACACTAAAAGTGATAATCAAAGACGTGGCTGATGCCCTTTTCATTCATTATTAAACTCCACTGGAGCGCACCAAAGTGGTGTATGAACACGTCCTGCACATGTCTAATGATTTTTTTTTTCAATAATATATATTGAAAATAATGCAAAAAAACAAAAACAAAACATTGACACTCGAGATGTCCGATAATATCGGGCTGCCAATGTTATCGGCCGATAAATGCTATAAAATGTAATCCAGCCATCCTTGTTCTACCGATTGTCCCGTTCAGGGTCGCGGGGGGTCGCTGTAGCCTATTTCAAATGCATTTGGGCGGAAGGCAGAGTACACCCTGGACAAGTCGCTACTTCATCACAGGGCCAACACAGATAGACAAACAACATTCACACTCACATTCACACACTAGGGCCAATTTAGTGTTGCCAATCAACCTATCCCCAGGTGCATTTCTTTGGAGGTGGAAGGAAGCCGGAGTACCCTGAGTGAACCCACGCAGTCACGGCTAGAACATGCAAACTCATAAAATGTAATATCGTAAATTATTGGTATCGGTTCAGAAATTATCGGTATCGGTTTCAAAAAGTAAAATGTATGACTTTTTAAAACGTTGCTGTACGGAGTGGTACTCAAACGTAGGAAAAAGTACAGAGCGCCAATAAACCTTAAAGGCACTGCCTTTGCATGCCGGTCCAATCACATAATACTTATGGCTTTTCACACACACAAGTGAATGCAATTCATACTTGGTCAACAGCCATACAGGTCACACTGAGGGTGGCCGTGTCAACAACTTTAACACTGTTACAAATATGCACCACACTGTGAACCCACACCAAACAAGAATGACAAACACATTTCGGCAGAAGGTCGCACCGTAATACAACATAAACACAACGGAACAAATACCCAGAACCCCTTGCAGCACTAACTCTTTCGGGACGCTACAGTATACACACGCCCACCTCAACCAGACCCCCCGACCCCGCCCACCTCAACCTCCTCATGCTCTCTCAGGGAGAGCATGTCCCAAATTTCAAGCTGCTGTTTTGAGGCATGTTAAAAAAATTAATGCACTTTGTGACTTAAATAATAAATATAGCAGTGCCAAGTTGGCATTTTTTTCCTATAACTTGAGTTGATTTATTTTGGAAAACCTTGTTACATTTATACATCCAGCGGGGCATCACAACAAAATTAGGCATAATAATGTGTTATTTCCACGACTGTATATATTGGTATTGGTTGATATCGGAATTGGTAATTAATATCGGGTTATTGGCAAAAAAGCTATTATCGGACATCTCTAATTGACACTAAAGAGAAAACGTGGCGACTCACTTGAAATTTCCCAGTAAAGTCCGAGAACATCTTTCCCCTCAAACCTCGCTTAATTAACATGTCAAGTTTCCAAATGTCATGAGTAAAACCCCATATATTATAAAGCCTTCACATATTGATTTATGACGAGAAATGTTCCCACACGCTCCGTCCCGCACAATATGCGTTCCCAACAGCAGCGAAATGCAGCACTTTGTCCTAATTATGCTTTTTTACCAGGCCTTTTCTATTTCGGTCCATTATACCGCGCAGATGTAATTATGGTCTCAAGCACTATATGTTAGCCCTAAATCTGGCTTGTCACTTGAAAACCTCGGGATCGTTTTCCAAGGCCTGACATAGCTGTAATTCTGTCCAGCTGTTGTATGAAACATATGGCGACAGGATGACATTTAATGCCAACAAATGTATGTAGTCAAACAAATATCATAATAATCTCTTGAATGGAATTATCATTTAACTGTATAAATTTGATTTAAACGTCATTGAACATATTAAAGAAAAAGAGAGAATTTAAAGTATATTACATGCATTTTTTTACCATACATTATTACTTGATTTGGTCCTAAAAATGCTGAAACAAATAGTCTTTATTGGCAGCAATTTATTGTCTATTGCCTTTTTTCCAAGGTAATATCCAATCACTTTTATGTGTGAAGACATGCAACTCTGACAAATTACATACTGTTTTAAACGTACACAAAATTATTATTGTAAATCTGTGCAAATTTGTGAACTCCCATTGTGTGTGGCCCAATTTATTTATTTTAATCACGCTATATTAAAATATACAGTTAGTCAAGTGAAATTACACTTGTAAATAACTATAATGGATAAAAAATATAGAAAACCAGCGAGAACTGAGGCTGAGTGTGCACAACCAGTTACACGTGTGGGCCCCAGGACATAGAACAAGTAGGCACACAACATTGTGGAGGGACCATTTATCACTCTATGGAAATGTTAGTAGCCAGAAAAGATGCCATCCCCCACATAGTGTAAGAACATATTCCATACTGGATAAATACAAAGAGACAGAAAGAAAAGAGGCCGAGTTTGCAAAACTAGTAAGCACACAACATTGTGGAGCGACCGTCTGCCACTATATTGAAAAACCAAAAGATGTCATTCCCACATGGCATAAGAACTTGCTTAATATTGTGCTGGAAACTGAATTACAACTTCCAATGAACCTTTGAATTCTCCATAGAGACCGTTTACTCTGCAAGTGATGCATTTTTGTTTAGCAACAGTGGTTAACTCTTTAAGGTGTGCGTGTGTGAACAGTACTTTATTTGTAAAATTGTGTTCCACAATTTCCTCATTGTGGGATAATTAAAGTGAAGCTGAAAATCTGAAAGCCCTGATGGACAATCAGGAGGAATGGCGAGAAAAAGTGAGATTGGTCCAGGCAACCAATCCCAACCAGAGAGGAATAAGTCAAAGTCTATACTAGCCTATCCCTAGTGAACCAAAAACTCCAGATTTGATCATTTAACACAGACATATTGACTGACTGAGGTGTGGGCATCATTTATTTTTGTGAAAAAACAGTCGTGGTCAAAAGTTTGCATACACTTGTAAAGAACTTAATGTCTTGGCTGTCTTGAGTTTCCAGTAATTTCTTCAGCTCTTTCTTCTGACCTGAAGAACTTTCCTCTTGAAGGTCTTATCTTTGTCCCTGTGATGTCAGATGAAACTAAATTTGAGCTGTTTGGCCACAATACTCACCAATCTTTTTGGAGGAGAAAAGGTAAGGCCTTTAATCCCAGGTTCACCACACCTACCGTCAAGCATGGTGGTGAAAGTATTTTGCTCTGGGCTTGTTTTGCTGCCAATGGGACTGGTTATTTACAGAGAGTAAATGGGACAATGAAAAAGGAGGCTTACTTCCAAATTCTTCAGGACAAACTAAAATCATCAGCCCGAAGGTTGGGTTTTGGGCGTAGTTGGGTGTTCAAACAGGACAATGATCCCTAACACACGTTAAAAGTGGTAAAAAAATGGCTAAATCAGGCTAGAATTAAGGTTTTAGAAGGGTCTTCCTAAAGTCCCGACTTAAATGTGTGGACAATGCTGAAGAAACAAGTTAATGTCAGAAAACCAACACATTTAGCTGAACTGCACCAATTTTGTCAAGAGGAGTGGTCACAAATTCAACCAGAGCTTGCTAGAAGCTTGTGGATGGCTACCAGAATCGCCTTATGGCGGTGAAACTTGCTAAGGGACATGTAACCAAGTATTAACATTGCTGTATGTATACTTTTGACCCAGCAGATTTGGTCACCTTTTCAGTAGACCCAAAATAAATTCATAAGAGAACCAAACTTCATGAATGTTTTTTGTGACCAACAATTATCTCACCTATGGTCATGAAGTGTCGGTCATGAACGAAAGAATAAGATCGCGGATACAAGCGGCCGAAATGAGTTTCCTCTGAAGGGTGGCTGGCATCTCCCTTAGAGATCGGGTGAGAAGTTCAGTCACCCGAGAAAGACTCGGAGTAGAGCCGCTGCTCCTTCGCTTGGAAAGGAACCCGCTTAGGTGGTATGGGCATCTTGTGTGGATGCTTCACGAGCGTCTCCCTAGGGAGGTCCTCGTTGCACGTCCCACTGGGAGGAGACCCCGCGGCAGGCCAAGGACCAGATGGGGGGGATTACATCTCCTCTCTGGCCTGGGAACGCTTCGGGATTCCCCAGGAGGAAGTTGCTAATTTTGCTCTGGAGAGAGAAGTCTGGGGGTCTCTGCTGGAGCTGTTGTCCCCGCGACCCCATTCCGAAGAAGCGGTTGAAGATGGATGGATGGATGTAGCTACTGCTAGCTTCAAGTTTGCTATCCATGCAGTCTTTGTCATTTTCCGTCTCATTTTTATACTCAATGTGGTAGACAAGACACAAATTTAATAAGACTTTGCGTCCTGTCAAAGGATTTGGCGGTTGCCGCAGGCAGAAAGAGGATTGAAGAACACAGAGACCCTTGTCAATCTTGGGTGAAGTTTAAATGGCAGAGTAATTGAAGTGTTCTGTATGCTTTAAGTAAACAGAAGTAAACACATTTGTCCAAGGGAAAAAAATATATGAAGACTTTATAATAGGCCAATTACTATGGGACCAAGACAGACATGCTTAGCCAAAGGGAGAGTAGTCTGAGGCAACATCAAGGAAGGAAGGAGACAAGGATATGCAGAGGCAGCGCAAGAGGAGACGTCCCCAGAGAAAGGAGGGCAGGGCGAGTTAGCAAGCGAGCAGCCTATTGACAGACACACTGAACCAGAGATGATTGAGGAAATCCCTTCTGTGTGCGCACTCTATGAAATCACCCAGCTGCACTCTGCATCTGCATATGGGATTCCAGTCTGTACTCTACCCCGAGGACTTTCTGTCTTATATTGAGTCATCCAAAAGAACTCTTTGTAAAAATAATGACAATCATTTTGACGTCTTTACTCTGCAGGTGGCTTCTGGCTGGTCTGTATCAGATAGCCTCACAGAAACACATGCTCAAAGCTGCATTTGGACTTTCAAGCAAGACCGCAATGTCGATGTAGATGTTGGGCCTTGTTTTCCACAACGGCTCATGCAGTTTTGTTCACTTACTTCAGCCTTTCACATTTGAATTGAGTCCGTGCCAATTACCGGCACCTGGGAGTCCATACGTCGGCTGTCATCAACGGAACCAAATGTCAGTTCTTCTGTGTGTTTGTGTGTTGAAAAATATTTATTTGTTTAATAATAAAATCTTATTTTTTATTTAATATTTTAATGTGAGGTGATAATGAGTCTTATTTTCAATTATTACATAGTAGACTTTAATGCAGTTGCAATTACAAGACGTCCAATATATGCTACCCCGTGTTGTTTAGTCAGGAAGTAGTCTTTGCCATCCCTCTATCCTTTTTCTACCACTTATTTCCTTTGGGGTTGCGAGAGTAGCCATTCAGAGGAATTTTGTTGAGCCCTACAAAGTGTTTATACTGCTCAGTGGCCCAGTGGTTAGAGTTTCCGCCCTGAGATCGGTAGGTCATGAGTTCAAACCCTGGCCGAGTCATACCGAAGCAGTGGTTCTTAACCTGGGTTCCATCAAACCTTAGGGGTTCGGTGAGTCGGTCTCAGAGGTACGGCGGAGGTCAAGACATATCCGACTCATCGTTTGATTATAAACTTCTCCCTATCGGCGTATTATGGATACCCTTAAGCCTTAAGACTAGTCAATTTTTGGGGGAAAATCCAATGTAAATAAGCCTATAGCCAGAAAATTTTGGAATAGCGACGTTTTACTGTATGTTAAAGTGTTTTCTATCAACTTGTTTTGTTTGCTTGGAAAATTGCAACATTACCTGAAGACAGTGCGACTATTTGCCTGCCAAGTGTTTAAACTGACAACCAGACGTGAAGCCACGTTCAAGAAAGGTATCGAAACATGTTACCGAAACATGTTACCGTTTGATTGTACGTGAATGGCTAGTCAGTCGTGCCGTCGGAATTCGGTTGGTACCTATAAAAGTATCGATTTCAGTACCGACCCCTAACTCGGACTGCTACGTATTGTTTATTTTGCTAATTGCTTAAAGATACTTTTGCAGTTAGTGAACCTGTATCTTTTGGACCTGGAAAAACACTTCACTAATACGTGTACATAGCATATAGTGTACTTTGAAGTAGAGCTCGGCGATATATATCGAGTATACTGTATATCGCTGACTATATCGGGATATCCGAGTGTACATTCTCACGCAGTTGCTTTTAGCTGCGGCCATTACACTGCATGCATTTCCCACTCTTTCTTGTCTCTCCTTCTCACTGAAACTTAAACCAAGCGCACCTTCTTACAAATGTCACGTGTGCAACGTCACACGCACCCGCGGAGCAGACAGGTAGTGACATGGTAACGTTAGTTGTGATGCTAACGGTGTGGTGCGGGTGATAATACGAGAGAGAAAAGGTGAGAATCTGGTAACAAATGAAGGAAGAATTAATTCCCAAGAAAAACAGCACGGGGTCCATCCTCTGGTGGTGGTTTGGCTTCAAGCGGGAATATGTTGAACAATTATGCGGCAAAAGCGTTGCTACAAAAAGTAGCATCACTGCTAATGTAGCATCATTTGAAAAGTCACCCGCTAGAGAATGAAGAGTGCTTGAAACTCTGCATGTCAACATCTCCGTTCGGTGCCACACCAACAAAATGCCAAAGCAACTATTTCCAGATCAACACCGTATGAAAAAAATAGTCGACAACAGAAGTAGATAACGTCCGCAGGAACCTACCACATAGCGAAGGACATACACTATTGATTTCCTATTATGCAGCTCATTTTTATTTGACACTTATTGAAATATCTTGTGCAAAAAAGTGCACTTTATTTGTTTTAAACTATTGTAGTGGCGTTCTGTACAAAGAGTGCACTTTAATTTAGTGTTGTTTTGATATGTTATCTTAGTGACATCATGCAGAAAAGTGCACTCATAGCTTGTTTTAAAATGTCTCTGACAATCTTGCACTCTCTGTTTGGAAATGACATGAATGTTTGTGCCACTGCTTAATAACTGTTTAATAAATACAGTTTTGGTCAATTGACTTAGTTGTGATTTCCCTCTGCATGAAAGTTAAAATAAGCATATATTAATGCAGTATGAACAAGAATGTTTTAATGTCGACACATCGGATCATCATACTGCTGTGATTATATGTATCAAGTGTTCATTCAAGGCTAAGGCAAAATATTGAGATATATATTGTGTATCATGACATGGCCTAAAAATATCGAGATATTAATAAAAGGCCATATCGCCCAGCCCTACTTTGAAGCACAAAACTAGTCAGATTTATTTTGTGTGCTACTTTATTTAGCACTACATTAAATTTTACTAAAAGCAAGCTTTTAATGAGGGAATCACTGACCTTCAGCTCAACATAATGGGGAATTTCTTTGGCGTCTAAACTGTTCAGTGTCTATAGTTTTGCTTTATTACTATTATTTCTTCCTGCCACTTTAAGTCAATGTGAGCTTGATGGAAACGGTCACTGTCAGGCTTGCATAGTTAAAAGTTACTAAATGTGACATGTCTGACGTGCTGACTTTTTATGAGACAGAGATAGAATTAAATTAAGCGATAGAATGCTTGACTGTGACCCGTCTCCACCCTGCCAGCGCTTTCTGACCTCCACTGAAGATCCATACCACTTAATTCTCCCTAATTACATTCCTGGCTGACATAAAGTTGGCGCCCCTACCACCAGGTACAAGAAAACTCACCGTAGCTGGGACACGGGCGGCTCCACCCACAGTTGGAGTGAAGAAGGCAGGGGGATAACTGTTGAAGACGTATAAGTACGTGTGTGTCGTAGCATGTGGCCTGACTTTCACGGGTGTTGCGAGCTCATGTGGATATGACAGCCAGTGATGGATGGTGTATAGTGTAAGTGGGCAAATGATGGAGGGGAAACATGTCGCACATTCACGAGAAGCAAGAGCAAGTGGAAAACTTTCACAAAGACAGTCAACGCGATTGGAAGTCAAACCAAGACTCTTGTAAAACTGGAATCAATGCCAGTGCTTAACCATTGGTCAATAGCGTTATGTGGGCGCCGAGACTCATAGTGTAAATCAGTGGTTCTCAAATGGGGGTACGCTTACCCCAGGGGGTATGTGAGATTTTTTTTAAATATTCTAAAAATAGCAACAATTCAAAAATCCTTCATACATTTATTTATTGAATAATACTTCAACAAAATATTTATGTAAGTTCATAAACTGTGAAAAGAAATGCAACAATGCAATATTCAGTGTTGACAGCTAGATTTTTTGTGGACATGTTCCATAAATATTGATGTTAAAGATTTATTTTTTTGGGAAGAAATGCTTAGAATTAAGTTCATGGATCCAGATGGATCTCTATTACAATCCCCAAAGAGGGCACTTTAAGTTGATGATTACTTCTATGTGTGGAAATCTTTATTCATAATTGAATCACTTGTTTTTTTTTTTCAACAAGTTTTTAGTTATTTGTACATCCTTTTTTCCAAAAAGATCAAGAAAGACCACTACAAATGAGCAATATTTTGCACTGTTATACAATTTAATAAATCAGAAGCTGATGACATAGTGCTGTATTTTACTTCTTTATCTTTTTTTTTCCACCAAAAATGCTTTGCTCTGATTAGGGGGTACTTGAATTAAAAAAAAATGTTCACAGAGGGTATATCACTGAAAAAAGGTTGAGAACCAATGGCGTAGATCAGTGGTCCCCAACCTTTTTGTATCCGCGGACCGGTCAACGCTTAATAATTTGTCCCGCGGCCAGGGGCGGTTCCAGGCATGCTTATATGAGGGGGCAGTCAGAAATGTGAAGGGGGCATCATGTGTACACATCATGCTCCAGCACTCTTTTTTCTGTGCTTATAGTAACGATGCTTTCTTCATTGAAATGGGTCTTTAGCTATGTGTCCAACCCCAACCTGGAGTAGTGGATAGCACTTTGTCAGGCCTCTACCTTCAGACCTGTCCAACTTGGGTGTCCCACCTGAAGACTAAGCTCCTGCTGGTATAGCTCTTACGGTCACTGAGGCACACAAACCCCCTGACCACAATAAGGTGGCAATCCCTCAGGGGGGCGGGAAACATTAACAGCGCTGCCATATTTCCGACAGGGGAAACAGAAGCAGGCGTCTCGCACCACAGAATACTCTAGCCATGGTCGTGTGCGGTACCAGGCAGGATTGAATGATCTTAATGTTGAACCAAATGCACGCTTTGGGTAGCCACCCAGTATTGGCTGAGATGGTGCGTTGCCATTTAAGTCACTGGGTAGCTGAGCAGGCTGCTTTGGGGGAGCGCTTGTTGGGGGGACGGAAGGAGCTGGTGCAGGAGAAACAGTGCTTGCTGGTGCTAAAGGTGCAGTATTGCCAGCTGCTGTCCCTGATGTACTAGCAGTAGCATCATTGCTACTACTACATGCAGTAGCAGGACTAGACTTTTTAAATGCTCTGAAAAATGGATGCATTACAGAGCATTAACTTTCTCTGTGAGCTGCTGGAAGCCGGAGCAGAAAATAAGTAAGCTTGAACAACAACAGAAAAAACCTGCTGTGATTACATGAAGAAAAACAACAACAGTACAGGACTACAGCCTGGGGCGGGGCTTTACGTAGGGGTCTGTCAGACAAGGGTCACTTGTCTTCAAGTTTGTCACATGCAGTGGACGTGGGCACTCATCTGGGCACAAAACTCATTCACTCCAATGTATGTGTGTTGCCCACTTGTTTGTAAATTGATGAAAACGGCAGTGTTTTTGTTTTTAGGTGTATTGGTCTTATCAAATGAAACTTATAATTAGTTTATTACAAAATGTAGATTGAAACATTAAAGGTTGACTATGTAGAATTACAAGAAAAACAACAGAAAGCTCGGTTGGTAGAGCGGCCGTGCCAGCAACTTGAGGGTTGCAGGTTCGATTCCCGCTTCCGCCATCCTAGTCACTGCCGTTGTGTCCTTGGGCAAGACACTTTACCCACCTGCTCCCAGTGCCACCCACACTGGTTTAAATGTAACTTAGATATTGGGTTTCACTGTGTAAAGCGCTTTGAGTCACTAGAGAAAAGCGCTATATAAATATAATTCACTTCAAAAAGAATTCCAGCAGTCGATTGCCAGACTGTTGCTAAGTAAAACGGGTGGTTGCTAGGGACTCCGCTCTGAAGAGGACAGCAGAGAAGGACTGTTAAGCAGGATATATACCTTATGTTTCATTTTTACCGTCATTAACAGCATCATAAATGACTTGTAGCTTGTTAGAGGCACAGCAGAGCCTCCGTCAACTCGTCAAGTTGTAAAAAAAAAAAAAAAAAAGGGAACTCCGTAGCACCGAAAGTCTGCGACGATAAACGTGTTCATGACAGATAACACTAACACTCCTAAGAAGTATATGATAAATGTAGACAACTTTTCCTTTTCTTTTACTTTCATACTGCAACAGTGATTGGATGTTTACTAAGGGCTGAAGGGTTTGTGCGGGTGTGTGTCTGCTGCGCAGCCTGTGGAATGTTGAATACACGCACAGCGGAGGGAGGGATGAGAGGGGAGCTGACACTACTATATCGTGTGTGTCCCTTTTTCGGCGGATTTTTCCGCTAGTGCAGATCATTTTGTCAACTTGTAATGTCATCATTTTGTGAGTTTATTCAAATTTGCTTTCTCAAATTTTGATTTGAGGGGGAAATACATTTATTTAAGGGGGCTCTGCCCCCTCTTGCCCCTGCGTAGAGCCGGCCATGCCCGCGGCCCGGGGAGGGGTAGGGTAGGTTGGGGTTCATGGTAGGTGTCCTTTTTTTTTTTTTGTCATGAAAAAGGGACGTTTGTGTCATGAAAAAGGGAGGTTTTTGTGGTTGGTGCACTAATTGTAAGTGTATAATGTGTTTTTTATGTTTATTCAATAAAAAATAAAAAAAATAATATATATATATATATATATATATATATATATATATATTTTTTTTTTTAATAAAAATGAATAAAAAATTCTTCTGCGGCCCGGTGGTTGGGGACCACTGGCGTAGATGACCGAAATTTCCCTAACAAGTTTTTTTTTTAATATGAATATGCAAGTCATTTGATATTGATATTGATAACCTCACTAACAACTTTAACGCTGCCCTGCGCGAAACCATTGATAACATAGCACCGCTAAAGTTAAAAAAGGCTCCAAAAAAGCGCACCCCGTGGTTTACAGAAGAAACTAGAGCTCAGAAATTATTATGTAGAAAGCTGGAACGCAAATGGCGCACGACTAAACTTGAGGTGCACCATCAAGCATGGAGTGATGGTTTAATAACTTATAAACGCATGCTTACCTTAGCTAAAGCTAAATATTACTCAAATCTCATCCACCGTAATAAAAACGATCCTAAATTTTTGTTTAGTACGGTAGCATCCCTAACCCAACAAGGGACCCCTTCCAGTAGCTCAACCCACTCAGCTGATGACTTTATGCAATTCTTTAGTAAGAAAATTGAAGTAATTAGAAAGGAGATTAAAGACAATGCCTCCCAGCTACAACGGGGTTCTATTAACACTGATACGATGGTATACGCGGCGGATACTGCCCTCCAAAATAGTTTCTCTCGTTTTGAGGAAATAACATTAGAGGAATTGTTACAACGTGTAAATGGAATAAAACAGACAACATGTTTACTTGACCCTCTTCCTGGGAAACTGATCAAGGAGCTCTTTGTATTATTAGGTCCATCAGTGCTAAATATTATAAACTTATCACTCTCCTCGGGCACTGTTCCCCTAGCATTCAAAAAAGCGGTTATTCATCCTCTTCTTAAAAGACCTAACCTCGATCCTGACCTCATGGTAAACTACCGACCGGTGTCTCACCTTCCCTTTATTTCAAAAATCCTCGAAAAAATTGTTGCGGAGCAGTTAAATGAACACTTAGCGTCTAACAATCTATGTGAAACATTTCAATCCGGTTTCAGGGCAAATCACTCCACGGAGACAGCCCTCGCAAAAATGACTAATGATCTATTGCTAACGATGGATTCTGATGCGTCATCTATGTTGCTGCTCCTCGATCTTAGCGCTGCTTTCGATACCGTCGATCATAATATTCTATTAGAACGTATCAAAACACGAATTGGTATGTCAGACTTAGCCCTGTCTTGGTTTAACTCTTATCTTACTGATAGGATGCAGTGTGTCTCCCATAACAATGTGACCTCGGACTACGTTAAGGTAACGTGTGGAGTTCCCCAGGGTTCGGTCCTTGGCCCTGCACTCTTCAGCATCTACATGCTGCCGCTAGGTGACATCATACGCAAATACGGTATTAGCTTTCACTGTTATGCTGATGACACCCAACTCTACATGCCCCTAAAGCTGACCAACACGCCGGACTGTAGTCAGTTGGAGGCGTGTCTTAATGAAATTAAACAATGGATGTCCGCTAACTTTTTGCAACTCAACGCCAAAAAAACGGAAATGCTGATTATCGGTCCTGCTAGACACCGAACTCTATTTAATAATACAACTCTAACATTTGACAACCAAACAATTAAACAAGGCGACACGGTAAAGAATCTGGGTATTATCTTCGACCCAACTCTCTCCTTTGAGGCACACATTAAAAGCGTTACTAAAACGGCCTTCTTTCATCTCCGTAATATCGCTAAAATTCGCTCCATTCTGTCCACTAAAGACGCTGAGATCATTATCCATGCGTTTGTTACGTCTCGCCTCGACTACTGTAACGTATTATTTTCGGGTCTCCCCATGTTTAGCATTAAAAGATTACAGTTGGTACAAAATGCGGCTGCTAGACTTTTGACAAGAACAAGAAAGTTTGATCACATTACGCCTGTACTGGCTCACCTGCACTGGCTTCCTGTGCACTTAAGATGTGACTTTAAGGTTTTACTACTTACGTATAAAATACTACACGGTCTAGCTCCATCCTATCTTGCCGATTGTATTGTGCCATATGTCCCGGCAAGAAATCTGCGTTCAAAGGACTCCGGCTTGTTAGTGATTCCCAAAGCCCAAAAAAAGTCTGCGGGCTATAGAGCGTTTTCCGTTCGGGCTCCAGTACTCTGGAATGCCCTCCCGGTAACAGTTCGAGATGCCACCTCAGTAGAAGCATTTAAGTCTCACCTTAAAACTCATTTGTATACTCTAGCCTTTAAATAGACTCCCTTTTTAGACCAGTTGATCTGCCGTTTCTTTTCTTTTTCTTCTATGTCCCACTCTCCCTTGTGGAGGGGGTCCGGTCCGATCCGGTGGCCATGTACTGCTTGCCTGTGTATCGGCTGGGGACATCTCTGCGATGCTGATCCGCCTCCGCTTGGGATGGTTTCCTGCTGGCTCCGCTGTGAACGGGACTCTCGCTGCTGTGTTGGATCCGCTTTGGACTGGACTCTCGCGACTGTGTTGGATCCATTGTGGATTGAACTTTCACAGTATCATGTTAGACCCGCTCGACATCCATTGCTTTCCTCCTCTCTAAGGTTCTCATAGTCATCATTGTCACCGACGTCCCACTGGGTCATTATTGTCACCGATGTCCCACTGGGTGTGAGTTTTCCTTGCCCTTATGTGGGCCTACCGAGGATGTCGTGGTGGTTTGTGCAGCCCTTTGAGACACTAGTGATTTAGGGCTATATAAGTAAACATTGATTGACATTGATTGATTTCCCGTGATATCAATGAGTGTTCTTGATACGCCCCCTTTCATCGCCACCACCCCCCTCTTGGTGTGACGTCATCAACAGGAGTGTTTTTCAACCTTTTTTGAGTCAAGGCGAATTTTTTCATTGAAAAAATCCAGAGGCACACCACTAGCAGAAATCATTGAATAATGAAACTGAGTAGACAATAAAAACTCGTTTTCACAATTGTTGGATATGACTTTAAATTATAACCATCCATCCATCCATTTTCTACCGCTTATTCCGTTCGGGGTCGCGGGCAGCGCTGGAGCCTATCTCAGCTACAATCGGGCGGAAGGCGGGGTACACCCTGGACAAGTCGCCACCTCATCGCAGGGCCAACACAGACAGACAACATTCACACTCACATTCACACACTAGGGCCAATTTAGTGTTGCCAATCAACCTATCCCCAGGTGCATGTCTTTGGAAGTGGGAGGAAGCCGGAGTACCCGGAGGGAACCCACGCATTCACGGGGAGAACATGCATACTCCACACAGAAAGATCCCGAGCCTGGGATTGAACCCTGGACTACTCAGGACCTTCGTATTGTGAGGCACATGCACTAACCCATCTGTCACCGTGCTGCCCCCATCATCATCCATTTATTCATAATTCATGTCAAAATAATCCTCACTATCATAACATCACCATCATGATTATAATCTTCCTCATCATTCTCATCAAAGTCATCCTCACCATCTACATACTCATCATAGTCATCATCATCCATTTCTTCATGATAATTAATGTCACAATCATCCTCATTGTCATAACGTCACCATCATGAATATCATCATTGTAATCATAGTCATCCTCACATCACCATCATCATTCTCAATATAGTCATCAACATCCATTTCTTCATGATCATTAATGTCATTATCATCCTCACATCTTCGTCATCACTATCATCATCATCCTCATCTCTATCATTCTAATCACTATTATCATCTTCAACCATGCATAAATATAGCTCTTGTCTCATAATTGGTGTACTGTCACCACCTGTCACATCACACCGTGACTTATTGGACTTTTTGTGTTGTGCTCCTGTGCACAGTGTTTTAGTTCTTGTCTTGCGCTCCTATTTTGGTGACTTTTCCTGTTTTGTTGGTGGTTCCCTGTTGCAGTTTCATGTCTTGCTTTGAGCGCTATTGCCAGCACCTGCTTTATTTTAGCAATCAAGACGATTTAAGTTGTTATCTTTTTTTGCGTGGACATTGTTGATTGTCACGGATGTACTTTGTGTACGCTGTCACTGCTCCACACGCTGTAAGTCTTTGCTGTCGCCCAGCATTCGGTTTTTGTTTATTTTGTAGCCAGTTCATTTTAAGTTTCGTTCTGCTTAGCCATCTCTAAGCTTTAATGCCTTTTCTTAGGGGCACTCCCCTTTTGTTTATTTTTGGTTTAAGCATTAGACACCATTTTACCTGAACACTGTCTCCCGCTGTCGTCTGCATATTGTGATCACAACAAACCATCGTCATCTCACACGACGTGTTCCCAATATCTACAAAGCGATCAGCTACCGGATTCCACCTACTGATATTTTATGGTACAACATGGTTACTCTGCCGATCTGTAGACATCACCAACATTCAACAACGGCACACTATTTGCAGATTATAATTACTGGTTTGCAAAAAATATTTTTTACCTAAATAGGTGAAACTGCATAATCTCCCACAGCACACCAGACTAAATCTCATGGCACACTGTGGTTGAAAAATACTGATTTACAGAAATGGAGCCAATTTCCCCGCATAGACAGTGTGGTTAAAGGCATGCAAAGCTATTATTTTTGACCACTTTATTTTGCATGTTTGTGTAGTCCTGGTTCATGATTACTGCAAAACGGGTATTGTAATAAAAAAAGACATTAAAATCTCCTCTTCCACCGATACCAGCATTTCTTAAGTATCTTGAGGAAAACATCACTGGAAGAGGACGCAAAATACACAATATGTCTCATGTTTTTTTCTTTCGTATTTGATCACCAGGTTTGCTTGCAATCATTTTGATGATTCTGACTTCGAAGAAGAAAGGCCTTGCTTGGATTTGGGATGGGAAAAAAAATTAAGGATTTAAGCCATATATGATCCATTTCAATTTGTTTGCTAACCACCATTTTATTTAGGATTGATTTGATGAAATGTAAATTATAATAATAATAATAATCTGGCCCTGTGATGAGGTGGCAACTTGTCCAGGGTGTACACCACCTTCTGCCCAAAGCAGCTGAGATAGAAAATGGATGGATGGGCGGATTGATGAAATCTAAACAGCAAAATGTAAATGCAGTGCAGTTTTTCCCATGACTAACCCTAATCACATAAATTGTCTGGACATTGTACTTGTTGAAATATTGAGTAGCATTGCATTACAGACTGTAAACTGTTCGATTTACAGATTAATATCGGGATATGAATCTAAGTTCCAGAGTCACCAATGAAAGGAATGTCGTCCCCAAAGGTTCATCGAGCCTCCATTCAATACAGCAGGCCTGTTTTTCATATTCCATAAACATAATGGTTTCATGTGACCGTGTGCGGATAAATATCACAGACCTAGCTCGAGGGAGAGAAAATGGAACGGGGGGGATTGAGTGGATGATCCATTTTTTTATTTCACATAATAGAGCTCTTGTGTTCCCGCAGAGTACAAGAGGGCCTTCTCTCGACCCCCTCTGTTAAATCCCTCAGCTATTTTTCAAACTGTGATAGTCACGGAAATTAGTGGCGCAGAAATCCATAAGCGTCAATCATCGGAGGGCTTATTAGTGTCTTTGTAGGGTTGCGACGGGAGGACAGAGGGCCCGCAGCACCACCTTCATTTAACATAGACATGCCCGAGCACAAAAAGTTGTCATATCCATCACACATATGCAAATATTTCACTTTTGGGAATTTAACGCCATAAGATTCTGATCGGTGATGCTGGGTTTTTTTTAAGCAACATCTCCATAGAACAGACATTTCAAATGTTCTCCCTTCTGTTTGTTGGGGTGGTGTTGGTCTTGGTGTTGAGGGGGGGGGGATAATAAATAGCGGCAGACATGGACATCGATTTCGGTAATAACACAGAGAGCAGAACAGAGGCAGTGGCAGACGTCAGCCCGAGGTCCATCCATCTATGAAACAGGACATGCCAGTAATAGGAAAACACCACACACCGTTATGGCCGGAGGCAAAGCACACAGGCAACTTATCACCACACTGAACTTTGATGCTTCGCCGCGCGCAGGAGGGTGGAGGCGGGGAGGGATATATATATAATTCCATTATTTCTTCACAGATGATGAGACACGGGGCATTTGTGTGTGTGTGGTAGCCTATTATGATATGTTTGACCTTTGTGAACCGTAAGCTATCTTATACAAATCTGCTGACTTGGGGAATACCTTTGTTTGCTGTTGTGTTATTGAATTATTATAATGCTTGTCTAACACCATGGAACCTGTGCTGATTGAGTTGGGGGAGTTTTATTATTCCCTCTTTAAATGAAGACCTGGCAACTTGGGGCCTGATCTACTAAGTTCAGTTCATTTTCAGTTTATTTTGAACGTGCATACGATACAAAGTAATGCATCACATATTTACAGTTGTTTCATTGCAGCACCTCTGAAAAGGAGTAGGAAGAAGCTGAGTTTATTTAATCCTACCCCATTTCATACCATAGCAAATGTATCCCATTTCCTTGTTCTCTCTAATGGAACAGTGAATAAATAAATAATATACCATACCAATACGATCATTTAATTAAGGACAACAATTCAAATTTGTTGGCTATCCCCATTTGGTTAAAGATTGATTTGATGAAATGTAAATAATAATAATAATAATAATCTGGCCCTGTAGAGAATAGATGGATGGACTAAGTAAACAAATATTAAATACATGAATAATCTTTATTGCAAAAAAAAAAAGGGTCCAGATGTTCATCATAATTGCTGTTCGGTGTACTTTGTGAAAATAACAATGCTAAATAGTGTGTGCAAACTATAAAATGGTGGGTGTGTGAAACCGGGCATGTTGCATGTGGTCTACTGGGGATTAATTGCTAACAAGTGCAAATGTGATGCAGACTGCCCTATTTAAATGAAGTTTTTGTATGTATACCGACACTAATTTCCCTCCACATTTATGACATCCTGTTGACATGCAGCACGCAGATATAATATTCACCAAATGTTCTAAGCTATATTGAAGTGTAATAATGTAAACAACAGAACCTACATTTAGCAGGCAAAAAGTGCTGGGAGGCGATGTGATGTTCTCATATCTTGTTTTGGAATCAACCAGTGGTAAAAAAATGCATATTGAAAGAAAAAAGTCATATAATATCTACAGCTTTTCACACACAAAAGAAAGCAATTCATACTTGGTCAACAGCCATAGAGGTCACACTGAGGGTGGCAGTACAAACAACTTGAACACTTACAAATATGCGCCACACTGTGAACTTACACCAAACAAGAATGACAAACACATTTTGGGAGAACATCCGCACCGTAACACAACATTAACACAACAGAACAAATGCCCAGAACCGCTTGCATCCCTAACTCTTCCGGGACCCACAATATACACCCCCCGCTACCACCTCAACCCCGCCCCCGCCAACCTTGCCCACCTCTACCTTCTCATGCTCTCCCAGGGAGAGTATGTCCCAAATTCCAAGCTGCTGTTTTGAGGCATGTTGAAAAAAAAATCACTTTGTGACTTCAATAATAAATATGGCAGTGCCATGTTGGCATTTTTTTTCCATAACTTGAGTTGATTTATTTTGGAAAACCTTGTTACATTGTTTAATGCATCCAGCGGGTCATCACAACAAAATTAGACATAATAATGTGTTAATTCCACGACTGTATATATCGGTATCGGTTGATATCGGTATAGGTAATTAAGACTTGGACAATATCGGGATATTGGCAAAAAAGACATTATCGGACATCTCTATAGGCAGATAATTGTTCTCCCTACTTGAAATGTATATTTCTTATTCCCAGAGTGAGTTTCTTTTAATGTGTGTCCACAAAAGAGAGCGAAATCACTTCCTTATTTTCGTATACACACTCACCGTATATAAATTGTACCTTCCTAAACTGAGAGAGATGTAGAAGAAAAAGAAGGGAGGGCTGTGTAAAAGTTGCCAAGCCATAACCTAAAAAACTCTAATCTTTTAGTGGGAACACTTGTAACACGTTAGTAAGAGCCCGAAAAAATAACACCCAAACCCATAAAAGGCCTTGAAGATCTCCGATGCTGAAGATTCTTTTAGAACACCTCACTATCCCAACAAATAACCATTAGGAGAGGCAGGACCTCCTTTCCTTCTCCTTGTCATCTACAACTGGTTCCAGCGGGGATTTGTCAATAACTGGAAGGAGGAAGCTGGTGGTTGAACCCGGAATTCCAGCGGCACGCCTGCCTTGGTTCCACTTGGCTCCCGCCTTATGGTCCACCACAGAAATGCCAGGCTCTCTCTAAGTCCCGAACGCACACACAGCTGTTGGACATCATGCTCCAATACCAATGTTGTATTTTTAGGAGACTCCGGAAAAAAAAAAATTCTGCCTGGTGGCAAGAATAAAAGGTTTATTTTCGGTGGTTGTGTATTCAATCCGGGGGAGCAGGTACTGCAGACGTTTTGTGGTTTAACTACCATGGCTGCGGGGAAGTTACTGGTTTTCCTAACCTTTTACATAGGCTACATATGCCCTGGGAGGGCGTGGGGGGTGGGGGTGTGGGGGGAGGGGGGGCTGCACCCCTGTAGGAATTTCGAAGGGGAAAAAAAGTCCCCGAAACATCTGTGGTTTGTGAGCTAGTGTTATTTTAATCTGAGTGCTTGTTTTGGGATGGGTCGTCAAAGTTTGAAGACTTCAAGATGATCACGATGTGTGGCTTCACTCACACAGTCAATTGCCTGATGGATACAAAAAGATATCAGAATCAGATTGATTGATTGATTGAAACTTTTATTAGTAGATTGCACAGTACAGTACACGTTCCGTACAATTGGCCACTAAATGGTAACACCCGAATGAGGTTTTCAACTTGTTTAAGTCGGGGTCCACGTAAGGAAGAGTTTTAATTGCCATTGTTTGAGAACGGGTTCACAAACTAGGAATTTTACTTGGCGCTATCGCATACTTGCCAACCTTGAGACTTCCGAATTCGGGAGATAGGATTATTTTGAAAGCACTTGATGAAAGCGGATACAACTTCACCCTCACCTATGAACCCACTCCAGGAAACCAACCAAAAAAGAGCAGAAAACGAAACAACATCATCTGGTACAATCCGCCATTCAGCCAAAACGTCTCAACCAACATCGGCCGCAAGTTCCTCACTCTGATCGACAAACACTTCCCCAAATGCAACACCCTAAGAAAAATATTCAACAAGAACAACGTTAAATTGAGCTACAGCTGTATGAATAACTTACAACAAATCATTTCAAACCACAACAAAGCAATTGCAAAAGGACTGCCTACCCCCAGACCAAACGACTCTGAAACCAATAAGGAATGTAACTGTCGCAAGAAACCTGATTGCCCTCTCAACGGAAGGTGCTTACAGACATCAGTCGTTTACCAAGCAAAGGTAACACGCAAGGACATTAACACATCCGACACGTACGTAGGATTAACCGAAGGAGCGTTCAAAACAAGATGGAATAATCACAACGCCTCCTTTAGAAACCAGACTTTGCAGAATTCTACAGAACTCAGCAAACACATTTGGAACCTCAAAGACAATAATGTTGAATATTCAATAACATGGCAAATTCTTGCATCCAGCACACCTTACAACAGTGGTAATAAAAGATGCAACCTATGCTTAAAAGAGAAACTGTTTATTATATATCATCCAGATCTATCATCCCTCAACAGGTGCAGTGAAATCATTTCAACATGCCGCCACAGACGGAAACACCTCCTAGGTAACACATGAGCCAATCACCACACCCTACGCCTGCCTGTACCCACCCACTCTGTGCTCTATATAAACCATTGTATGTGAATGCTTCCATTAAAATCTCCTGATGATTGAGGGAACCCCTCATGAAACAGTTCTGTAGAGATGAAGTAGTCTTGTGATTTTTCCCACACCTACATATATATATATATATATATATATATATATATCCATCCATCCATCCATGTTCTACTGTTTATTCCCCTTGGTGTCGCGGGGGGCGCTGGTGCCTATCTCAGATACAATCGGGCTATATATATATATATTCCATTCATGAATGAGTATATCCGTTCATCCACCGTGTTCAATAGAGAAGTCTGATCTACAAAATTTGCAGGCAGCATACCCCTTCCCCTTCGAGCTGTCCTGGATGAATTAAAATTATTTTTTCCAATCATTTTGGAACTTGTAAGCGAATATTGTTCGTCTTACTCGTCGTCGCCACATCTTTTCTTCTTTCTTCTGCTTCGTCTCTGTTATGTTTTTGGACATTACTACTAGCCGTAGTTTTGAAGCAATGCACGAGCTGTCCTGGATCAACTGAAATAATTTTTTTCCAATCATTTTGGAACTTGCAAGCGTATATTCGTCTTCGTACTCGTCGTCGCCACGTGTCTTCTTTGTTCTTGCAGTAGTTTTGAAGAATTGTATGATGGGAATCCGGATGTTATCTGTCAGTGTATTAACGTGCCGGCTTGAATAAACAAACGCAGAGAAATAGCTCCACGCCTGCCTACTTTATGGGTTATAAGTACACTTATGGATAACAGAGACATATATAATAGTCTCCTTTACAGTTGAGAGAGGACACTAAAGGCAGTGCCTGTCGGGTGGAAATTGGGGGAATGGTTGCCCTGGGAGATTTTCGGGTGGGGCACTGAAAATCAGGAGTCTCCCAGGAAAATCAGGAGGGTTGGCAAGTATGCGTGACCACAAAAGGGATAAGCGGTAGAAAATGGAAGGATGCAATTGGAAATAGAATGAACGGAGGGTACACAGACCTTCCAGCCTCAAACACTTCATTTTACACGAGTTCCAGCCAGACCCGGCACTCTGGCGGAGTCATATCCTTTATATGTCAGAGTGAGCCGCCTCTCATTCAAGCGGTAAATCTTTATTGAATTAGCGTACCACCGTGTTTTTCCAAGCAAAAAAAGGGTATAGAAGCGAGATTTACATCATAAATAATTTTCCCAAGAATTCCCTGAAATTCTTCCGCCGTTTCCCATTTTTTTACATCCTAAACCTCCTCAAACACCAGCCGTTTATTTTCCCCCCCATGTTGTTTTTTCAGCTCGTCCACACGTCCCCCTCACCTCGCCACCTCTGAACCCGGATGATTATTTTCTCCGATATCTCCCGTGACACCTTGTTCCTCGTCTTTTTTTTTGGGGGGGGAGGATCTTGTCAGTGCGTGTATGTTTATCCGAGGGATGGCGGCTTTCAATAAACTTGCCCTCACGTTTGCACCTCCTCGCACACAAACAGACATGCCGCCCCTGGTAATTAATCCAAACACACAACCTCCGAGGTGTGTTAGGCAGGAGTAGTCTGTAGGAAAATAATCACGGCTCGGAGAATGCGCATTTTAAGCAAAGTGCGAGTTTGCCGCCACGGACTCTGGGTGGGAATAAGGTAGCGGTGCGAGCCGAGGACAAACACGCTACTCTGCAGACGGCCGTGGATGTAAGAGGATAGTGACCACCGCGTATCGCCTTACCTAGCCTGTTAGCTCAGCAAATATGCACGAGAAGTATTCTGGAAGCGGCAGAAAGAAAAGGTCAAAGGTCGGTCAAAGATGGACAAAAAAAGAACATCGGTTATGGCAAACAACGCCCAATATTCTGTTTTATTTTATTGCGTTCTTGGGTAGGGAGGGTCATCCAGGTGACTTGGGGGTGTGGGGGTTTAAGGGATATCCGACTTCACACACACACAATACGTGCACAGAGAACAAGGGCGTATAGCAGAGAGGGACACGGAGACAGAAAGTTGAGCCAGTGGACCACACAGATAAGACCGAGCTCTGTTCTTTTTCGAAGGGAGGAAACTCCACCTCGGGGATTAAGGCTTGTGTTTGTCCAATTTAGACCCACTGATGCCTCATACAGTCTCCTGTTGCTCTGCTCCTCCTCCATTATCTCAGTGGATAATTATTACCGTTAGTCCAATTGTAAGGAGCGTGGCAAGTCAATTATGCAGTGACGCGCTATCGCAGTGTTTTTCAACCTTTTTTGAGCCAAGGCGCATTTTTTCCGTTTAAAAAAAACCTGAAGCACACCACCAGTAGAAATCTTAGAAAAATTAAACTCAGCAGCCGATATTGACAGTTAAAAAGTAATTCTCGCAATTCTTGGATATAAATTTAAACCATAACCAACCATGGATCTCTATAGCTCCTGTACTGTCACATCACGCCGTGACTTATTTGGAAGTTTTTGGTGTTTTCCTGTGTGTCCTGTTGTTGTTCTTGTCTTGCGCTCTTACAGTATTTTGGTGGCTTTTCCTGTTCTGTTGGTATTTTCCTGTAGCTGTTTCATGTCTTCCTTGAACATTCCCCGCACCTGCTTTGTTTTCGCAATCAAGAAGATTTAAGTTGTGCGTATGTTGGCCTTCTTTGTGTGAGCGTTGTTGATTGTCATGTACGGATATACTTTGTGGACGCCGTCTGCTACACACACTGTAAGTCTTTGTTATCGTCCAGCATTCTGTTTTTGTATACTTTGCAGCCAGTTCAGTTTTAGTTTCGTTTTGCATAGCCATTCCTAAGTTTCAATACCCTTTCTTAGAGGCACTCGCCTTTTGTTTATTTTTGGTTAAGGGTTAGACACCTTTTTCAATCAATCAATCAATGTTTACTTATATAGCCCTAAATCGCTAGTGTCTCAAAGGGCTGCACAAACCACCACGACATCCTCAGTAGGCCCACATAAGGGCAAGGAAAACTCACACCCAGTGGGACATCGGTGACAATAATGACCCAGTGGGACGTCGGTGACAATGATGACTATGAGAACCTTGGAGAGGAGGAAAGCAATGGATGCCAAGCGGGTCTAACATGATACTGTGAAAGTTCAATCCATAATGGATCCAACACAGTCGCGAGAGTCCAGTCCAAAGCGGATCCAACACAGCAGCGAGAGTCCCGTTCACAGCGGAGCCAGCAGGAAACCATCCCAAGCGGAGGCGGATCAGCAGCGCAGAGATGTCCCCAGCCGATACACAGGCAAGCAGTACATGGCCACCGGATCGGACCGGACCCCCTCCACAAGGGAGAGTGGGACATAAAAGAAAAAGAAAAGAAACGGCAGATCAACTGGTCTAAAAAGGGAGTCTATTTAAAGGCTAGAGTATACAAATGAGTTTTAAGGTGAGACTTAAATGCTTCTACTGAGGTGGCATCTCGAACTGTTACCGGGAGTACAGGAGCCCGAACGGAAAACGCTCTATAGCCCGCAGACTTTTTTTGGGCTTTGGGAATCACTAATAAGCCGGAGTCCTTTGAACGCAGATTTCTTGCCGGGACATATGGTATAATACAATCGGCAAGATAGGATGGAGCTAGACCGTGTAGTATTTTATACGTAAGTAGTAAAACCTTAAAGTCACATCTTAAGTGCACAGGAAGCCAGTGCAGGTGAGACAGTACAGACGTAATGTGATCAAACTTTCTTGTTCTTGTCAAAATTCTAGCAGCCGCACTTTGTACCAACGGTAATCTTTTAATGCTAGACATGGGGAGACCCGAAAATAATACGTTACAGTAGTCGAGGCGAGACATAACAAACGCATGGATAATGATCTCAGCGTCTTTAGTGGACAGAATGGAGCGAATTTTAGCGATATTACGGAGATGAAAGAAGGCCGTTTTAGTAACGCTTTTAATGTGTGCCTCAAAGGAGAGAGTTGGGTCGAAGATAATACCAAGATTCTTTACCGTGTCGCCTTGTTTAATTGTTTGGTTGTCAAATGTTAGAGTTGTATTATTAAATAGAGTTCGGTGTCTAGCAGGACCGATAATCAGCATTTCCGTTTTTTTGGCGTTGAGTTGCAAAAAGTTAGCGGACATCCATTTTTTAATTTCATTAAGACACGCCTCCAGCTGACTACAATCCGGCGTGTTGGTCAGCTTTAGGGGCATGTAGAGTTGGGTGTCATCAGCATAACAGTGAAAGCTAATACCGTATTTGCGTATGATGTCACCTAGCGGCAGCATGTAGATGCTGAAGAGTGCAGGGCCAAGGATCGAACCCTGGGGAACTCCACACGTTACCTTAACGTAGTCCGAGGTCACATTGTTATGGGAGACACACTGCATCCTATCAGTAAGATAAGAGTTAAACCAAGACAGGGCTAAGTCTGACATACCAATTTGTGTTTTGATACGTTCTAATAAAATATTATGATCGACGGTATCGAAAGCAGCGCTAAGATCGAGGAGCAGCAACATAGATGACGCATCAGAATCAATCGTTAGCAATAGATCATTAGTCATTTTTGCAAGGGTTGTCTCCGTGGAGTGATTTGCCCTGAAACCAGATTGAAAGGTTTCACATAGATTGTTAGACGCTAAGTGTTCATTTAACTGCTCCGCAACAATTTTTTCGAGGATTTTTGAAATAAAGGGAAGGTGAGACACCGGTCGGTAGTTTACCATGAGGTCAGGATCGAGGTTAGGTCTTTTAAGAAGAGGATGAATAACCGCTTTTTTGAATGCTAGGGGAACAGTGCCCGAGGAAAGTGATAAGTTTATAATATTTAGCACTGATGGACCTAATAATACAAAGAGCTCCTTGATCAGTTTCCCAGGAAGAGGGTCAAGTAAACATGTTGTCTGTTTTATTCCATTTACACGTTGTAACAATTCCTCTAATGTTATTTCCTCAAAACGAGAGAAACTATTTTGGAGGGCAGTAATCCGCCGTATATACCATCGTATCAGTGTTAATAGAACCCCGTTGTAGCTGGGACGCATTGTCTTTAATCTCCTTTCTAATTACTTAAATTTTCTTACTAAAGAATTGCATAAAGTCATCAGCTGAGTGGGTTGAGCTACTGGAAGGGGTCCCTTATTGGGTTAGCGATGCTACCGTACTAAACAAAAATTTAGGATCATTTTTATTACGGTGGATGAGATTTGAGTAATATTTAACTTTAGCTAAGGTAAGCATGCGTTTATAAGTTATTAAACCACCACTCCATGCTTGATGGTGCACCTCAAGTTTAGTCGTGCGCCATTTGCGTTCCAGCTTTCTACATAATAATTTCTGAGCTCTAGTTTCTTCTGTAAACCACGGGGTGCCACACTGCCTCCCGCATATTGTGTTCACAACAAACCATGTTCCTGACATCTCCAAAGCAATTGGCTGCAGGCTGCCACCTACTGATATGGAAGACTATTGCACGGTTACTCTGCCGAGCTCTCAACAGCACATACACTCAACAACAGCACATTATATTCAGAATATGATTACTGGTTTGTGAAAAATTCTTTTAACTCAATTTGGTGAAATTACATAATCTCCCATGGCACACTCAAGCAGGCCTATATAGAATGTGTGTGTGCGTGTGTGCGTGTGTGTGTGTGTGTGTGTGTCTGTATATTTATATATATATATATATATATATATATATATATATATATATGTATATATATATGTGTATATTTATATATATATGTATATATATATGTATATATGTATATACATATGTATATATATATATATATATATATATATATATATATATATATATATATATATATATATATATATATATATATATAAATTACACACACATAAATGGAGGATTCCCTCTAATTCTTCTGCCTTTGCAGTGATATTACTTTCTTTCTCACAGCCATTTGCGTGAAGCTGGGCCAGTTTTCACGAACATCCCAAACGTGCTAAATGTAGACGCAAAACAGCAGCCGCCCCCAAGTTTTAGTCTTGATAAATCACAGTGCGTGTGCAGAATGATTATATTTGCATCTTCTCCTCCCAGTTTTGTGGCGATTCTGATCATCAGAATATATTCTGCGTATACGTAAAAACAGACATGCTAAGTGGATTGTGCTCACTATTTTTCTCATTTAAGAGAAGCAATCCTGTGCATGAGTTTAGTACACCAGCTCTGCGTTCGCTTATAAGTTTTAACAGGTTTTAGTACACTCAAACCATTAGTAGATCAGGTTCTATTTATTGTATGTATTACATACCAACTGTTTGATTTTAACATGCATCTTTGTTATACTTTTCCCTACCAAATGTGGAGGTGTTGATCGCCATGTAAAATTGCCGATGCTAATCAGTAGCATGTATTCGACATATCTAATGTAAATTCCATTGAGCTAGTGTGTTTTGAAAAGTGTAGCCCTGCTTTTAAGCGCTTCCTGTCAGGCACGCCTGCTTTGTTGTTGTATGGAAAATGACAACATTACATAGAAGGAGTCCGCTATAAATGCACGTTTGTCACCAAGTGCTTGAGGTAACAAAGGTATTGAAATATGGCACTATTTGATTTGAAGTGATTCAGTACCCGGATATAATTATATGTTTTTGTTATTATTCTGTTCCAGAAGGTCATTTCTAAGTTTTTTTCTTTTTAAATTCCACAGTGTTTCTCACCTTCTGGCATTTGCAACTTTCTTTGGCCCCATGGTGGGATTAATATTACAATAAAAAAAGCGGTAACACTTTAGTATTGGGAACATATTCACCGTTAATTAGTTGCTTATTAAAGTAACAAAGACTTATTTTGGGTTATTTGGACACTAGGGTAACATATAAGGGTTAGGGTGAGTTCAGTTAAGTACCAATGATTGTCACACACACACTAGGTCTGGTGAAATTATTCAATGCATTTGACCCATCACCCTTGAACACCCCCTGGGAGGTGAGGGGAGCAGTGAGGAGCCCGAGAATCATTTTTGGTTATTTAACCCCCAATTCCAACCCTTGATGCTGAGTGCCAAGCAGGGAGGTAATGGGTCCCATTTTCATAGTCTTTAGTATGACTCGGTGTTTGAACTCACAACCTACCGATCTCAGGGCAGACACTCTAACCACTAGGCTACTGACGAGGGTTACTTATAACCAATAATTCTGATGTTATTGAGAGAAGACTCTTAGTTAATGACTTACTGATTGTATGATAAGGCCATGCAGAATAATGCAATAATAAGTACTTAATAATGACTAATTAAGAGCCTATATGTTACTAGTTTGCATGTCAATAAGCCACTAAGTAATGGTGAATATGTGTTCCCCATGGTAAAGTGTTACCAAAAAAGCAGATGTGGTGTAACAGTGGTCAGCTGGTACCCATAAAAGTACCAAATTCAGTACCCATCCTTAGCCTGGACACATCTGCAGGAAAATAAGCAAAAAATGCTATCTTCCCCATTCACAATTCCCAGGAAAAAAAATATCAATCAATCAATCAATGTTTATTTATATAGCTCTAAATCACAAGTGTCTCAAAGGGCTGCACAAGCCACAACGACATCCTTGGTTCAGATCCCACATAAGGGCAAGGAAAAACTCACAACCCAGTGGGATGTCAATGTGAATGACTGTGAGAAACCTTGGAGAGGACCGCAGATGTGGGTGATCCCCCCCAGGGGACACCGGCTCCAATGGACGTCGAGTGGGTCTAGCATAATATTATGAAAGTCCAGTCCATAGTGGGGCCAGCAAGAGACCATCCCGAGCAGAGACGGGTCAGCAGCGCAGAGATGTCCCCAACCGATGCGGAGACGGGTCAGCAGTAATTATTGAAATGACCAAACATATGTGAACTAAATACCTTACAATGAATCACATACAGTGGTACCCTGATTGTAATAAGCCCTGATTTTCATAGGATTTGTTTTTTGATGAAAATAATTGCCCAAAATATTTAGTTTTTTTTTTTTTTTAATTGCCCCTGACAAACTAGTTAGGCAACAAAGACTCTTACATGCTAAATTTCAAGTTAAAGTCCCAACGATTGTCACAAGCACGCCGGGTGTGGTGAAATGTGTCCTCTGCATTTGACCCATACCCATGTTTACCCCCTGGGAAGTGAGAGGAGCAGTGAGCAGCAGCGTGCGCCACGCTCTGCAACCATTTGGTGATTTCTCGTGACTCAGTCATGTCATGCTATTAACACACTGTGCATGTCCAACTGTATTTGTACAATGTCTTTACCAAAACCTGCCATTAACTTCCACCCCAGCTCAGTCTATGACGTCATCACCAGCTGACTCTGCTAGCTAACACTTTTTTATCGTAGTATTAATCCGCCATGGGGCCGAAGAAAGTTGCGAATGCCAGAGGGTCAGAAACACTTTAAAAAAAACTTACAAATTACCTTCTGGAACAGAATAATAACAAAAACCAACATACCGGTATATCCTTATTTAAATGGTGAATGGGTTATACTTGTATAGCGATTTTCTACCTTCAAGGTTCTCAAAGCGGTTTGACACTATTTCCACATTCAACCATTTACACACATACAGTGGGGCAAAAAAGTATTTAGTCAGCCACCGATTGTGCAAGTTCTCCCACTTAAAATGATGACAGAGGTCTGTAATTTTCATCATAGGTACACTTCAACTGTGAGAGACAGAATGTGAAAAAAAAATCCAGAATTCACTGTGTAGGAATTTTAAAGAATTTACTTGTAAATTATGGTGGAAAATAAGTATTTGGTCAACCATTCAAAGCTCTCACTGATGGAAGGAGGTTTTGGCTCAAAATCTCACGATACATGGCCCCATTCATTCTTTCCTTAACACGGATCAATTGTCCTGTCCCCTTAGCAGAAAAACAGCACCAAAGCATAATGTTTCCACCCCTATGTTTCACAGTAGGCATGGTGTTCTTGGGATGGAACTCAGTATTCTTCTTTCTCCAAACACGACAAGTTGAGTTTATACCAAAATGGATACATGGATGATACAGCAGAGGATTGGGAGAATGCCATGTGGTCAGATGAAACCAAAATATAACTTTTTGGTATAAACTCAACTCGTCGTGTTTGGAGGAAGAAGAATACTGAGTTGCATCCCAAGAACACCACACCTACTGTGAAGCATGGTGGTGGAAACATCATGCTTTGGGGCTGTTTTTATGCAAAGGGGACAGGACGATTGATCCGTGTTAAGGAAAGAATGAATGGGGCCATGTATCATGAGATTTTGAGCCAAAACCTCCTTCCATCAGTGAGAGCTTTGAATGGTTGACCAAATACTTATTTTCCACCATAAATTACAAATAAATTATTTAAAATTCCTACAATGTGAATTCCTGGATTTTTTTTCACATTCTGTCTCTCACAGTTGAAGTGTACCTATGATGAAAATTACAGACCTCTGTCATCATTTTAAGTGGGAGAACTTGCACAATCGGTGGCTGACGAAATACTTTTTTGCCCCACTGTATATTCACACACTGATGGCGGGAACTGCCATGCAAGGCCCTAACCACGAACCATCAGGAGCAAGGGTGGGGTTTGCTCAAGGAAACAATGTACCTTACCAGGATGTCGGGGATCGAACCAGGTACCCTCAAGTGTTCACCTTTTCTTCACCTCTCCTAAATGTGTGGCTTCCTTCCAGGTCCACTCACTCATTTACAGTATACTAGATGCATTGGATGAGACCCGCCCACCTCAGAGCGCTAATGTAAAGGTGTGGTGAAAGCGAGCGTGTTTGTGTGTTTGTGCACGTGAGAGATGGGAAAGCAGGCCACAAGGTGGGCTTTGGCAGGAGAGGATGTGGCGGTACCACGACTGTAACTGCCTAAGTGAGGAAATGAATGAAGTGGAATTGGGGGGGTGGGCTATATATAGGGAGTGTGTGGAAAGGTGGCTGATTCTAACACACGTGCAGGGAACGCTACACATTGGAATATTTCAGTGGTTGTTGAGGGATTCATATGGAAGATCACACACAAAAATAAATAAAATATTACTTTAGTATTTTTTCTAGTAGTATTGTAGAGCAGTGGTTCTCAACCTTTTTCATTGATGTACCCCCTGTGAAATTGTTTTTAATTCAAGTACCCCCAATCAGAGCAAAGCATTTTTGGTTGAAAAAAAGAGATAAAGAAGTAAAATACAGAACTATGAAATCAGTTCCTGATTTATTAAATTGTATAACAGTGCAAAATATTGCTCATTTGTAGTGGTCTTTCTTGAACTAGTTGGAAAAAAACATATAAAAATAACTAAAAAATAAACAAGTGATTCAATTATAAATAAAGATTTCTACACATAGAAGTAATCATCAACTTAAAGTGCCCTCTTTGGGGATTGTAATAGAGATCCATCTGGATTCATCAACTTAATTCTAAACATTTTTTCACAAAAAATACATCTTTAACATCAATATTTATGGAACATGTACACAAAAAATCTAGCTGTCAACACTGAATTTTGCATTGTTGCATTTCTTTTCACAGTTTATAGACTTAGATTCATATTTTGTTGAAGTATTATTTAATAAATATATTTATAAAGGATTTTTGAATTGTTGCTATTTTTATAATATTTAAAAAAAATCTCACGTACCCTTTGGCATACCTTCAAGTACCCCCAGGGGTACGCGTACCCCCATTTGAGAACCACTGTTTTAGAGCATACTGTATTGTAGTAGTTGTTTGCATTTATGTGTCGAGTTGTTTATGTTCCTTTTTCAGTTAATCTGCTTTTTTTTGGTATGGTTGGTTACTGCATTTTAGCTTGGGCCATTGTTAAAGAGGAACTGTACTTTTTGGAACTCTGCCTATCAGTCACAATCATTATGAAAGACATGACAACGGATTGATTTATTTATATTTTTCAAAGTATTCTAAATATTAAATAGATTTGGTCAAAAGTTCGCTTACAATGGAGTGTATGCATTAATAACAGAAATAACATTTTCAAAACACTCTTACTAATATGCACCACACTGTGAACCCACACCAAACAAGAATGACAAACACATTTCGGGAGAACATCCTCACAGTAACACAACATAAACGCAACACAACAAATACCCAGAATCTTTTGCGTCCATGACTCTTCCTGACTATATCATACACCCCCGCCCACCTCAACCGACGCATGGAAGGGGGGAGGGGAGCGGGTTTTGGTGCTAGCGGGGTGTATAATATAGCCTGAAAGAGTCATTGATGCATAGCATTCTGGGTAATTTTTATGCTGCGTTTATAATGTGTTACAGTGCGGATATTCCTCAGAAATGAGTTTGTCATTCTTGTTTGGTGTGGGTTCACAGTGTGGTGCATATTAGTAAGAGTGTTTTGAAAATGTTATTTCATATAAGTAAGAGTGTTAAAGTTGTTTATATCACAACCTTCAGTGTATTCTGTGTCACCCAGTATGCCTTGCAGTCGTGTACGTGTATCTGCGGAAGCCACTTATGTTACTGGACTGGCAAGATGTCTGTACATGTTGTAGAAGGCATTAAAGGCAATGGCTTCATGGCACGCCCTTATTACTGTTTCATGGGTGACCACCAGCAGTTATTCGCGAGAATGATTGCGGCTCTCTTTTGTCTTCATTAATTTGTGAAACAGGCCAAAATTGGCATGATGCACGTCTTGGATCATGGCATATTCTTGGTTTTGGTTCTGTTTGATATCACATTCTGTCTAATGTTTGTCTTCCTCAGTTCTTTGTGGCACTTCCTGGTTTATTTCTGTTGTCCTTGCAACGCACCTGCCTTCCGTGTGATCACGCACACCTGCCCTTGATTATTTATCTCCCTATATATGCCCGCCTTTGTTTGACATTCAGTCTTGGACTCTTGCTTGCTAGACGCAACAGCTGGTAAATCTATTTTTGTATACTTGTTAGCTTATATGCTATTTTGTTTGTTTATGTCCCTAGCTTCCACGCTAGCGCCCTTTGTTCTTTCTAGCTCCCAAGCTAGTTCTGTTGGTTTTTGGTTGGTGCCTTTGTGCAAGTGTTTTGGTTCTTAGTTTGTTTTATTATATAAATAAATCATTATACTTACCCTCACGCTGTGTTCCATCTTCGCTGCACCCACGAGAGAACAACTCGTCACCACAATGCCACCGAGACGTCACAAAAATGGCTCTTTGAGTGGTAAAGGTTGCCGACCCCTGGTTTATAGCTATATCAGTGCAACATTATTTCCCAAATGGAAACCACTGAAGAAGGAATGTTTATTGTTATGAAATCAATGATCATTTTGCCTTTGACATACACACACTTAAAGTATTCAAACAAACACACACAGTCGAGTCCCTCATACGGTATATGCAGCCTGCTGCATTTAAGGGCCCAAGTAAATCTGTCATTTTAGCCTCTGAACATTTAGTCAATCTTCCTCTCTCTCTCTCTTTCTCTCTCGCGCCCTCTCTCTCTCTCACACACACACGCACGCGCACACGCACTCAGTCTTGCAGCTGGAAAGAATTAGGTTGTTTCTCTGGCTTGCTACAACCAAGGATGATAACCTCCACAGTCCAGCCTCAATGATTGGAGGACCATTTATTTTAGCCATTAACAGTGTATCTTGTGGCCCCCAGGCTAATAGCTGAGCAGACTGAGAACTGTTAGTGTTTAGATGAAAGGCCAGACTTGTCTCTGTTATAAGAGTTCAGCTACTGTATCCCTCAGATGGATGTTCACTGTGTTTGTGTGTGTGTGTGTGTGTGTGTGTGTGTGTGTGTGTGTGTGTGTGTGTGTGTGTGTGTGTGTGTGTGTGTGTGTGTGTGTGTGTGTGTGTGTGTGCGTGCGTGCGTGCGTGCGTGCGTGCGTGCGTGCGTGCGTGCGTGCGTGCGTGCGTGCGTGCGTGCGTGCGTGCGTGCGTGCGTGCGTGCGTGCGTGCGTGCGTGCGTGCGTGTGCGTGTGTAAATTCAATGCTAAATGTGGATGTAAAGTGGTGGTCAAAAGTTTACATATAATTGTAAAGAACATAATGTCATGGCTGTCTTGAGTTTGCAAGAATTTATACAACTCTTTTTTTTGAGATAGAGTGATTGGAGCACATACTTGTTGGTCACAAAAAACAGTCATGAAGTTTGGTTCATTTATGAATTTATTAATGGTCTACTGAAAATGTGAGCAAATCTGCTGGGTCAAAAGTATACATACAGCAATGTTAATATTTGGTTACATGTCCCTTGGCAAGTTTCACTGCAATAAGGTGCTTCTGGTAGCCATCCACAAGCTTCTGGCAAGCTTCATGTTAAATTTGTTGGTTTTCTGACATGGACTTGTTTCTTCAGCATTGTATACACGTTTAAGTCAAGTTTCACTGCAATAGGGCGCATTTTGGTAGCCATCCACGAGCTTCCGGTTGAATTTTTGACCACTCCTCTTGACAAAATTGGTGCAAATTTGTTGGTTTTCTGACATGGACTTTTTTCTTCAGCATTGTTCACACGCTTAAGTCAGGACTTTGGAGGCCATTCTAAAACCTTAATTCTAGCCTTAATTCCTTTACCACTTTAGACGTGTGTTTGGGTTCATTGTCCTGTTGGAACATTCAACTGCGCCCAAGACCCAACCTCCGCGCTGATGATTTTAGGTTGTCCTGAAGAATTTAGACCACAGAACTTTGCAAGCTTGGTGGCGGTAGTATTTGCTCTGGGCCTGTTTTGTTGTCAATGGAACTGGTGCTTTACAGAGAGTAAATGGGACAATGAAAAAGGAGGATGACCTCCAAATTCTTCAGGACAACCTAAAATCATCAGCCCGGTGGTTGGGTCTTTGGCGCAGTTGGTTTTTCCAACAGGACAATGACCCCAAACATGTGTCAAAAGTGGTAAAAGAATGGCTAAATCAGGCTACAATGAAGGTTTTAGAATGGCCTTCCCTAAGTCCTGACTTAAATGTGTGGACAATGCTGAAGAAACAAGTTAATGTCAGAAAACCAACACATTTAGCTGAACTGCACCAATTTTGTCAAGAGGAGTGGTTAAAAACTCAACCAGAACGTTGTGGATGGCCACCAAAATGTGCCCTATTGCAGTGAAACTTGCCAAGGGACATGTAACCAAATATTTACATTGCTGTATGTATACTTTTGACCCAGCCGATTTGCTCACATTTTCAGTAGACCCATAATAAATTTGTAAAAGAACCAAACTTTGTAAATGTTTTTTGTGACCAAGAAGTATGTTCCAATAAGTCGTACAAATTAATGGAAACTTAAGACAACAATGGCATTATGTTCTTTACAAGTGTGTGTAAACTTTTGACCACGACTGTATATTAGCATTTTTTTTTTCTTTGATGCAAAGTGTTGGCCACCATATTGGTCACATTACTGGCGTGTGTGTGTGCTGCTATACATACTTGGACTCCCGGTGCCCCTCTACAAACATGTCAGTGTAATCAGGAGTGGCGTCTGGTCTGCCTGACAGATCTGCAGACCTCAGTAACAAACTGTCTGGTTATTTGAGTGGCTATCATGTGGTCAGGCTCACCTATCAGTCTTTATTGGGCGCACGGGCGATCTGCACGTGAATTGAAGCATGCAGCAGACTGTAAAAAAAAAATGCACTCGTTAATATGAGAGTGTAGAAATGATGGCAGCCAGTGTCGGAGATGGTGGAAACATCTCATTGTTCAAAAGGTTAAATGAAGAATTTAGATTCAGGAGAGAAGAAGGAGACTAGTGCATCAATGATTTGATTGATTTCATTAAGTGATTAAGTAGTTGGTATCATGCACATTTGACCAGTAGACAGCAAAATAAGTCTCAGTTTTCATCATTCATTATGTATTTTTTTCATCCTATTAGTATGCAATAATTAATAATAGTAATAATTAATCATTTATTTCCAATGTCCCGCGACCCCAAAAGGGACAAGTGGTAGAAAATGAATGGATGGATGGAATTTAGTTCTATTAGTTCACCTACTCAGTGGCCCCGAGGTTAGAGTCTGCCCTGAGGTCGGTAGGTTGTGAGTTGAAACCCCGGCCGATTCATACCAAAGACTATAAAAAATGGGACCCATTTCCTCCCTGCTTGGCACTCAGCATCAAGGCTTGGAATTGTGGTTTGAATCACCAAAAATGATTCCCGGGCGTGGCCACTGCTGCCGCTAACTGCTCACCTCACCTCCCAGGGGGTGATCAAGGGTGATGGGTCGAATCCAGAAAATAATTTCGCCACACTTCGAATGTGTGTGACAATCATTGGTACTTTAACTTTGTTTGTTATTTAATCACTGTCTATAATTTATTTTCTATTACTCTTCATATGTCTTACATTTGTTTTATTTTTTTATCTCTACTAGTCGTTCTTACTATTTTACAAGTTTTATTTTTTTCATTTTCCAACGTTCCTGAGATGAGCCATCTGCCTCAGGGATTATCGGCCGTGCTTGTGGGGGCGCTTTTGTGTCAGCGTCCTGGCCGCCATGGTCTGATGACCTCCTGGTGCAGATAACTGTTCTGATAGTGTTTACTCACATGTCCCCTCTGTACTTAGCCATGGTATCATTGCTCCATTTTTTGATTGATTGAAACTTTTATTATAAGATTGCACAGTACAGTGCATATTCCGTACAATTGACCACTAAATGGTAACACCTGACTTACGTTGTTCAACTTGTTTAAGTCGGGGTCCACGTTAATCAATTCATGGTACTATACCATATAGTTGTGTGTGTGTGTGTGTGTGTATGTGTATGTGTGTGTGTGTGTGTGTCTGTGTGTGTGTACTTATGTGATATGGGTCACTGGGGTATTGTTTTAACTTTGTAAAGCACTTTGCGTTGCATTTCTTTTATGTATGAATAGCACTTTATAAATAAGTTTGATTGATTGATTGATTGATTGATATTATGAAGAACTGCTGTGAAAGACACTGAATTAATATTTGCTAGGAATGCACCAATCAGTATCAGTATAAAATACGTTATTGGCCATTGCCGCCTAATGTCTTTCAATGCCGATCAATTAAGCGCCAATCCCTGCTATCTGATACTTGATTATTTTTTGCTCACTTGTCTGACAGAGGCGGCTAGAAGCTAGCTGTGAATGTCCATATACAATATGGAACAACTCTCCTAAATTAATAATAATCCATTGCGACAAATAAACTAAATTTCGTAGTATCCAAAGTATCAAGTTATCCCTGGAGGACTAGGCTAACACACCGAGTAAGAGCAAGTAGGTGCCTGTATGCTAATTGATAAACCAGCTTGAAACAACCCAATAAATAACTATGGTATTTTCCGGACCATAGGGCGCACCGGATTATAAGGCGCACTGCCGATAAATGGTCTGTTTTCCATCTTTTTTCATATGTAAGGCGCATTACAGGGCGCATTAAAGGAGTATTCTTATATATATTTTTTTTCTAATTTGTAAAAACATGTAAGGATGGTCAAAATGTTGCATAAATTATATTTTACAGATCATCTTCAAGCCACTTTCTGACAGTCTCTTCAGGATGCGTCATTTTGTGGGGGGTCTTACTTACGTGGCTCACCTTCGACAGCGTCTTCTCCCCGTCATCCTTGTTGTAGCGGTGTAGCGTGCAAGGACGGGAGTGGAAGAAATGTCAAAAGATGGACCTAATTGTTTTAATGTCATTTCAGAATTTATTTAAATCAATAACAGAGCAGCATCTTCTCATCCGGAAACAACAATGTGTCCCGTGAAAAACCATCCGACTGGAACTGTCTAATAACTGAAGTTCCTTGGGTGAATAATGTAAACTCACTGCACCGGTATGTTATAGCGCTTTCATGGCGAGTTTACTGACAGACACAAGCCATGGACTACAAAGGCGGAAGCGCGCAACTTTTCAGGAATTATGCTAATCCTAAATACAGATCAGCAGGTACCAGGAGTTAAGAAAAGTTGCTTTTGCATAATATTGCGAAACAAAACGCCAGATAATATGTCTTACCTTACCATAATGATACTTGTATTTTTAATGCGCCGACAATCCATCAAGCGGTGCGGCTTCATAACTTTCTAAAGTCGTACTAAAACACTTTGATAGAATTTTGAGCGCTGTGTGTAATTTTCAATGGAATATTCTGTATAAAATATTGGTGTTGTTTACTTGAGTCATATTGCCATCACTTTGCTGTCTACACATATCTCTTATGTTTGACTAACATCTACCGATCACACTTATCATTTCACCATGTACCTAATACAATTGCTTAGGCACACCAGGTTATAAGGCACACTGTCGAGTTTTGTGAGAGAAAAAAAAGGATTTTAAGTGCGCCTTATAGTCCGGAAAAAACGGTAGTTAGTAAACTTTAGGAAGTGTAGATGGAAGACATTTTAGAAGTTTTTGACAGGAAATAACCAAGTAGAATAATTAGAGCATAGCGAGAGTATACTATACAGTAAGAGTAATCTGTGTGTTGCTTCTAGTACACGACACGTAAGGAGAAGGCAGATCAATCCATATATCGGTAGTGTTGATGTACTGAGGATAGTATCAATTCATAGATCGCCACGGGGACGGCGTGGCGCAGTGGGAGAGTGGCCGTGCGCAACCCGAGGGTCCCTGTTTCAAATCCCACCTAGTACCAACCTCGTCACGTCCGTTGTGTCCTGAGCAAGACACTTCACCCTTGCTCCTGATGGGTGCTGGTTGGTGCCTTGCATGGCAGCTCCCTCCATCAGTGTGTGAATGTGTGTGTGAATGGGTAAATGTGGAAGTAGTGTCAAAGCGCTTTGAGTACCTTGAAGGTAGAAAAGCGCTATACAAGTACAACCCATTTATCATTATTTATTTATTTATTTTTCAAAATATTTTTTGGCATTTTTGTTAATGTTTACAAACTCGGGTATTAATTCCCTGGACACAGGAGGACTTTGAGTGCCCAAACCAAAAGAGTGGTAGATAGTACCTTTTGCTTTTGTTTAGTTATTGTGTAATATTGATTTTGTTTTGATCAAACAATTGCATGTAATAAAGAATATAGCACAGGGGTTAGTGCATGTGCCTCACAATACGAAGGTCCTGAGTAGTCCTGGGTTCAATCCCGGGCTCGGGATCTTTCTGTGTGGAGTTTGCATGTTCTCGTCAGGACTGCATGGGTTCCCTCCGGGTACTCCGGCTTCCTCCTACCTCCAAAGATACTCCGGCTTCCTCCTACCTCCAAAGACATGCACCTGGGGATAGGTTGATTGGCAACACTAAGTCGGCCCTAGTGTGTGAATGTGAGTGTGAATGTTGTCTGTCTATCTGTGTTGGCCCTATGATGAGGTAGCGACTTGTCCAGGGTGTATGCCGCCTTCCGCCCAAATGTAGCTGAGATAGGCTTCAGAACCCTCCGAAACCCCAAAAGGGACAAGTGTTAGGAAATGGATGGATGGATAGTTTGAATTTTGTGTTAATATTGTTACACTGTCCTTAGCACTCACCATAATGACATTTGAACAATGACATGGATGATCAGTATCGGAATCAGCAGCCTAGAACCCTGATTCGAACATCCTTAGTAATTATTGTTTTCTATTTTCATGAGATGCATGCAGTACTGTAGAAACGAAAGCAATTTGCCGTTTTTATACAACGTTTTAGAATATGAAGTGAGGAATACATGTCCTTCAGCCAGACAGTTACATGATCTGCTACCATGAAGCCCTCCCCTTAATTATCAATAAACATGACTTCTCCGACCCAGCCTTAAATGTCCAAAAGGGGCAAATGAAGAAAAGTTTTGCGGGCAGCTTTCACGTCAGGTCGTCTATCCCTCTGGTTTTGATATGATGTCATTCCTGTGCTGTAACCTAATAGCATGCCTTCACCACATTACATGCTGAATGATCATTCCTATAAATAACCTCAGCAGCAACACCGAGATAGGCCGTGTCTGTCCGTTACACGACCATGTCTCAGCATTGTCCTGTATGTATTACTTTGAACGGACATATATATTATTCGACACTATGTTCCATTCACTAGTCCTTTCGTCTTCACAAGCTGGTGCTTTTGTTTTTGCTTATTTATTCCATTCCCTCTGTGTGGCTTTATTTGCCTACATGCTTAACTACGTTGTTCTTTGCATTAATCAAAATGTTTGTGTATTAGTGTAGTCCTGATACCAAATGTTTTTTTATTCTCAAAACGAAAAGACTGGAAATGAAAATATCTGTTGCAAAGTAAGGGAATTGTGCTGATTTATTCATAAAGAGTTGCTAATGCTGTATGTCTCTTCAGGGGAAGGCCACACCTATAACTCAAATAGCATTCCATTTATTATCTCTGAAGAAATTAATGATTTACCGCAAGGCAAATCTCACCGTAACTTTTAACTCATGCCCTGAGAGTGTCATTTGAATTCAACTTTTGAGTCACTTGAAGTTTGTATTATTATTTATTGTTATTAACTAGACTCCTTACCCCTTCATTTGCATCTCGCACACATGTTTTATAGCACTGCTAAAATGGGTGTTTTGTGGTATTAGTCAGTTAGTTAGATTCTGTATTGTGGGGATGCAATCTTGAATTTTTTTTTACTATTTATTGTTATTACCGTTTTTTTCGGACCATAAGTCGCAGTTTTTTTCATAGTTTGGCATATACTCCGGAGCGACTTGTGTGTGAAATTATTAACACGTTACCGTAAAATATCAAATTATATTATTTATCTCATTCGCGGAAGAGACAAAGAAAATGTCAGCAATCGTCACACACACGTCAGCAATCGTCACACACACGTCAACCAATAAGAATTCGGCGGGGGAGAGTCATGGCAGAAGTGCCTTGTGGGTCATGGAATGCTAACTGCTATATGCTATATGCTACTACCGTAGCTCTTAAAATGGATAATTTCATCATTGGCGGTAACTTATAAAAACTGAGAAGGGCTGAACAAAAATGGCACAGAAAAGGAGATCATGTACTGCAGATTACAAGCTGGACGTAGTGAAATATGCAGCAGAAAACGACAAGAGGAAGCGACGCATACCTTTGGAGTTGGCAGAGATGTTTAGAAGCAACATCGGGAAAGAAGATTTCTTCGGATTTAGCGATTATGAGTGACAGATTGTTTGGTAAACGTATAGCATGTTCTATATGTTATAGTTATTTGAATGACTTACCAAAATTTGTTACGTTAACATACCAGGCATCTTTTCAGTTGGCTATTTACGCGTCATATAACGTACACTTATTCAGCCTGTTGTTCACTATTCTTTATTTATTTTGAATTTCCTTTCAAATGTCTTCTTGGGCTTCACGGTGGCAGAGGGGTTAGTGCGTCTGCCTCACAATACGAAGTTCCTGCAGTCCTGGGTTCAAATCCAGGCTCGGGTTCTTTCTGTGTGGAGTTTGCATGTTCTCCCCGTGAATGCGTGGGTTCCCTCCGGGTACTCCGGCTTCCTCCCACCTCCAAAGACATGCACCTGGGGATAGGTTGATTGGCAACACTAAATTGGCCCTAGTGTGTGAATGTGAGTGTGAATGTTGTCTGTCTATCTGTGTTGGCCCTGCGATGAGGTGGCGACTTGTCCAGGGTGTACCCTGCCTTCCGCCCGATTGTAGCTGAGATAGACACCAGCGCCCCCCGCGACCCCGAAAGGGAATAAGCGGTAGAAAATGGATGGATGGATGTCTATTCTTGGTTTTGGATTTTATCAAATACATTTTCCCCAAAAATGCGACTTGTATATGTTTTTTTTTCCTTCTTTATTATGCATTTTCGGCCAGTGCGACGTATACTCCGGAGCGATTTATAATCCGAAAAATACGGTAACCGGACTCCTTACCACTTCATTTGCATCTTGCACACATGTTTTTTAGCACTGCTAAAATGTTTTTTTTTTTTGTGGTATAAATCAGTATGTTAGATTCTGTATTGTGGGGTTGCAATCATAATTCAATATATCCCATTAAAAAAGAGGTTTGATTCATCATCTGTTGCTTAAATTAACGGTTTCATTTATGTAACTCATGATAAATGAATAAAATTCTGACCGCATGAAGTGCCTGGAACTTTAAATCTGAGGACATAGTTTCGGCACTTGCATGAGAGCGGTGTGTGGAAGCTGTGTTCTGTGTGGTGGCGAAAAGCGGAATGTTTCTTTTTTTGTTCTTTTATCCATGCGCACATGTTAAAAGTGCAAATTCATCGTCAATTATGGGCATTTATAAGAAAAAAAACTGCCGTTTATTGCAAGCAGAAAAATATTTGTGCATTTCAACTATTTTCCCCCAAAATACGCATTGAGTTTATTAAATGTGTTTTGTCCGAATAATCGAAACAAACGAATCGATAGACTAATCCAGGGGTAGGGAACCAATGGCTCTAGAGCCAGATGTGGCTCTTTTGATGACTGCATCTGGCTCTCAGATTTATCTTAGCTGACATTGTTTAACACGATAAGTAATTAATAATTCATCCATCCGTTTTCTACCCCACCTGGTCAAGAAGTCAATAATGGTAAGAAGTATTTTATTCATTATTAGTTTGCTTCAGAATAAAAATTGTATTGAAAAGAATAACAGACGTGTTATACCCTAATGTTGGTTTTACATAAAAATGCACACATTTAGTTGTATTCAGTGTTAAAAAATATTATATGGCTCTCACAGAAATACATTTAAAAATATTTGGCTTCCATGGCTCTCTCAGCCGAAAAGCTTCCTGACCCTTGACTAATCGATTAATTGTACAAAATAATTGATAGATTTCGCGATTCATAAAATTATCCATGGCAGCCCCACTATATTTGAGTTCCTAAAACATAATTTTCACCCGTTTTCTGCTACTTTGTCAACTATTTATTTTGTAACGGCCTATTTTGGCAAATACTGATCCCACTTATCGCTTTTTGATGAGGTTCCGGTCTGATGAATGCGACCTGCGCGCTGTAGCGTTCATATTGAGGATGCATCACTTATACAGTGGAACCTCAATCTAGGGACTCAATTGGTTCTTGAACATGTGAAAAATGTGGATTTCACTGTTCACACTGACATGAAAAAATCTGGACACATGTCACATGTGGACAAAAAAGATATATATATTTGACCTGCAGTGTGAACAAGGCCATACATTTTTTTTTTTTTGGTACTCTTTACGCTAAATCTGGGACCTCGGGGCCTAAATTATCTTTCAGTCCAAGTCCGGCTACATTTTGGCAAGAACAGGCTCTTCTCGCCGCCCCAGTGTTACCATAAGTCTTTAGACCAAGGATGTCAAACATGCCGGATCAGGCCCGCGAACAGGTTCAATCCGGCCCACGAGATGAGTTTGCTCAGTGTAAAAATTGAGCTACAAACGAAAAAAAGAAGCTGCTGTTATAATTGTGTCCAGTGGGTCTCGCAATAGCATTTGTAGCATGCAAGGAAATCGGGTTATACCGACTCCTCCCCCTCAACTCAACGCTAAACAAACAGGAGTAAAATAAACAATTGGTAATCCCACTTAAAATGCAGCATGAGACGCTGCACATTAAAATAGATCTGTGAAAATGAGTGTCTTCTTTGCACATTTATAGAAATTGAACAGTGGTAATCACAACCAATCAATCAATCAAATATTATTTATATAGCCCTAAATCCCAAGTGTCTCAAAGGGCTGCACAAGCCACAGCAACAATTTCAGCTCAGTTCCCACATCAGGGCAAGAAATTACTCAACCCAATGGGATTAAAATGAGAAACCTGACTGAGAAAACCAGTCACCCTGGGCGACTGGTGCAATGGATGTCGAATGGCTCTAGTTAATAGTGTGAGAGTCCAGTCCCTAGTGGGGCCAGCCGGAGATCGTCTTGGGTGGAGACAAGTCAACAACACAGAGACGTCCTCGACTGATGCACAGATGATTTGTCAATCCCGGGTCCTGACTTTGAACAGCTAGCGCACTTCATCTATGCCCCCATTCTCCACGAAGGAGAGGGGGGCAGAGCAGAAAAGAGACGGCAGATCAACTGGTCTAAAAGGGTGGTGTATTCAAAAGCTAGCATGTACAAATGAGTTTTAAGATAGGACTTAAATGCTTCTACTGAGGTAGCATTTCTAACTGTTACCGGGAGGGCATTCTAGAGTAAATGCTGTACAGTCCATAGACTTTTTCTGGGCTCTGGGAATAACTAATAAGCCGAAGTTCTTTGAATGCAGATTTCTTGCCAGGTACATACAATACAATCCGTAAGATAGGATGGAGCTAGACCGTTTAATATTTTATATGTAAGTAGTAAAACCTTGAAGTCGCATCTTAAGTCACACAGGAAGCCAGTGCAGCTGAGCCAGTATAGGCGTAATATCATCAAACCTTCACAAATGAGGTAGTTGATAAACAAAAGCGTTTTTATTTATGGTTAATTTTGTTTTTGTTCAAGCCTAGATGGGCTGTGACTTAAAGTTGAATTGCTGTGTAAAGCATTGTGATTAAGTCTAAGTTCATTGTGGTCTTCATGGTGGTTTTGAAACTGCACCATTTTTTTCCCTCAGAATTTTCAACTAACTTTAAGTTTTTGCCAAGAGGATTATGTGCCTGTTCTATTTTGGGCCTAGGTGAAACAAAGACAACAATCTGGAGTTGGCTTTATTTTTAAGTTATCATGCCATGATTTTACCTGTTTGGCCCACGAGGGAATAGACTTTCCCCCATGTAGCCCCCTGAGGTAAAAGGAGTTTGACACTCCTGGTTTAGACACTCGGACAGTGAGTAGGTTCCTAATAGAAAACCGTGCAAACACATACACAACCCTTCGTTCTCCTTCTCCTTCTCCTTCTCCCGAGGGACCTCTGGTGTCCTTTGTCTCCCGCTGGCTGCCGCCATGACTGCGTGGGTCAAGGGGTCTCCCAGATAAGCGCGCAGGGTTTTGTAAAGGGAAGCTTGACTTTCAGAGCACAGGAAGGAGGGATGAATAAGCGTGGAGGAAAGGAGAATCGCAAGGGGGCGAAGACGAATGAAACTCCAAACCGCCAGTGCATCTGATAAGGCCGCACGCATTGAAGTGGCCGTAACAGAGAAGGCTACCAGAGAGAGTAGCCTTCTGCAGGGAACGGCAACATATTTGCAAAAACTAAAACAATAAATTGGCCCTGGACACAACATCGAGAGAGTTGAAAAAGACAGGTATGGGGAAAATTTGCGAACGGCACCATAAGGATTTCCTTCTCCTGACTGAAATGTGTTGTCATTTGCGACCATTGACGTATCGAGCGCTCGTGACAAATGAAGTGTGCGAGACCTCAGGTAGCTCTGCGTGCAGCCATTGATTTTCACTGTCCACACAATGCTGCTGATTGATAGGGCGGCGGCGCAATCATTAGATATATTCTCAACCCGCAACACATGCACACGCTTAGAGGGGTATGGAGTTACTGTGTATGAAAAGCAAAAAATGGAGGCAGACCTTTGTTTCCCAAATTGCTTTGGATATTGTCAAATTTCCAGTTTCCAGTGTTTCCTTCTGTTTAGTGCTTTGAACCGGAAGTACAAGTGCCGTTTTCTAGTGATCCACGCCATTTCTCCTCGTATGGTTTCTTCAATCATCATTCTAAGCAGCATTTGTAAGTTTTATAATATTTTTATAACTTTACAATATGACGAATAATTCATAATTCATTTACCATGTTGAGCTAAACCAGGGTTCTTCAAACTTTTTGGCTCGGAGGCATTATTGGGTTGAAAAAAATTGGTTGGCGGCCGGGCTGTATGTGTGTATATATATATATATATATATATATATATATATATATATATATATATATATATATATATATATATATATATATATATATATATATATATATATATATATCCATCCATTTTCTACCGCTTATTCCCTTTCAGGGTCGAGGGGGGTGCTGGCGCCTATCTCAGCTACAGTCGGGCGGAAGGCATATATAAAATATTTCATGGCTGCAACACGTGCCGAAGTAGTTGGGAAAAGGCATGTTCACCACTGTGTTACATCACCTTTTCTTTTAACAACACTCAATAAACGTTTTGGAACTGAGGAAACTAATTGCTGAAGCTTTGAAAGTGGAATTCTTTCCCATTCTTGTTTTATGTAGAGCTTCAGTCGTTCAACAGTCTGGGGTCTTCGCTGTCGTGTTTTACAATTCATAATGCGCCACACATTTTCCATGGGAGACATGTCTGGACTTCAGATGGGCCAGGAGAGTACCTGCACTCTTTTTTTTACAAAGCCACGCTGTTGTAACACATGCTGAATGTGGCTTGGTATTGTCTTGCTGAAATAAGCAGGGGCGTCCATGAAAAAGACGGCGCTTAGATGGCAGCATATGTTGTTCCAAAACATGTATGTACCTTTCAGCATGAATGGTGCCTTCACAGATGTGTAAGTTACCCATGCCTTGGCCACTAATGCACCCCCATACCATCACCGATACTAGATTTTAAACTTTGCGTCGATAACAGTCTGGATGGTTCACTTCCCCTTTGGTCTGGATGACACAATGTCGAATATTTCCAAAAACAATTTAAAATGTGGACTCGTCAGACCACAGAACACTTTTCCACTTTGCATCAGTCCATCTTAGGTGATCTCGGGCCCAGAGAGGGCAGCAACGTTGTTGGATGTTGTTGATGAATGGCTTTCGCTTTGCATAGGAGAGCTTTAACTTGCACTTACAGATGTAGTGACCAACTGTATTTAGTGACAGTGGTTTTCAGAAGTGTTTCTGAGCCCATGTGGCTATATCCTTTAGAGATTGATGTCGGTTTTTGATACAGTGCCGTCTGAAGCATCGAAGGTCACGTTCATTCAATCTTGGTCTCCGGCCATGCCGCTTACGTGGAGTGATTTCTCCAGATTCTCTGAACCTTTTGATGATATTATGATGTTGAAATCCCTAAATTTCTTGCAATTACACTTTGAGAAACGTTGTTCTTAAACTGTTTGACCATTTGCTCACACATTTTTGGACAAAGGGGTGTACCTCGCCCCATCCTTTCTTGTGTAAAACTGAGCATTTTTGGGGAAGCTGTTTTTATACCCAATCATGGCACCCACCTATTCCAAATTAGCCTGCACACCTGTGGGATGTTCCAAATAAGTGTTTGATGAGCATTCCTCAACTTTATCAGTATTTATTGTCACCATTCCCAACTTCTTTGTCACGTGTTGCTGGCATCAAATTCTAAAGTTAATGATTATCTGCAAAAAAAAAATGTTTATCAGTTTGAACATCAAATATGTTGTCTTTGTAGCATATTCCACTGAATATAGGTTGAAAAGGATTTACAAATAATTGTATTCCGTTTATATTTACATCCAACACAATTTCCCAACACATATGGAAACGTGGTTTGTATATACATGTATATACAGTCTATATATATATATATATATATATATACATATATATATATATATGTATATATATATATATATATATATATATATATGCGTGTGTGTAAATAACTAATTTCACAATGTATAAATCTGCAGTTATAGACCGGTGGGGCTAATGGCTAATATATGGAAATATTTTCTTTCTTCTGAAATGTAGTGGTTGCGGCTTATACACCGGTGCGCGCCATAGTCCTGGGGAAAAACGATAATTGAAATAAAGGATTTATTTTTTCTACTGACAATTAGTCTTTCTTCATATAAATGCAAATAAAATTCAAATTCCACTTTTGAATTGCACTTTGACCATAGGAGCATTACTATATTACTCTGTTAGGTAGGTTGTGAGTTCAAACCCTGGCCGAGTCATACCAAAGACTATAAAAATGGGACCCATTACCTCCCTACTCAGCATCCAGGGTGGGATTTGGGGGTTAAATCCCCAAAAATTATTCCCGGGCGCGGCCACTGCTGCTGCTCACTGCTCCCCTCACCTCCCAGGGGGGTGAACATGGGTCAAATGCAGAGGACACATTTCAACACACATAATGTGTGTGAAACAGTCATTGGTCCTTTGACTAAGTTGTTTTTGTATTTTTTTTTTTTAAAAGAATAAGTAAAGAAACAAAAATGACATTTTAAATTATCGCAAAACTTCTCTTGTCTTTTTGGGCCCATTGCTCCTCTTTCCGTCGTGTTTTTGTTCTTATGATCCGTGCCCGGATCATCCTATATTCTCGTTTTGTTACGTTTCTGTATCACATTCTGTTGTTTGACTTCCTTAGTTCCTGATTTATCTGGTTACCATGGTTTCTGATTAGTTTTACCTGCCCCTCGCTTTTGACGCACACCTGTTGTTGCTAATCACAGTCCTTATTTAAGCCTGCCCTCTTTCTTCATTCTTTCTCACATCCTAATTTACTTTACACGCAACAAGTGACAACTTCTAATCTATGTTTTTACTCGCTAGCTTTCGCGCTACACCTTGTTTATCTCTAGCTCTCATGCTAGTAGTTTTTGTTGTGCCTTTATTGCCCTTGTGCCAGTTTTTCTGGTTACTAGTCTGTTTTATTAGTTAAATAAATCTTCATTTCTTACCTCCACGCTATGTCCATTGCCCGACTGCATCCACGAAAGAACGAATCCGGCATCACCATGCCATGCAAGCGTTACAGTAGGATGCGAGCAGAGAAATGTTCTTTCGCGGCGAGCAGCATGGAAGGCTACGACGAAAGTACGTGGACGGTGCTCTGACCGATGGAGGCTGAGACACTCCGCTGCGCGCCAGGTGATGACATGATGTGGGGGCCTGGTGGTTTCCTGGTCCCGATCGATTCCACCTGGTCCGGTGATGTCCCCTCTCAACCCGCTCCCACTCGTCAGCGAAGGCGGAAGTCACATAAAAGGGCTTCGCCTCACGACAGTGACGCACCCACTCCACGACTTTCTCCTCCAGGACACAGCCAGCAACAGGCAGCCCAGGATTCCCCTCCTCAATTGTTTGTGGATCCCATCACACACTTCGCCAAACATTTCACCGACTGGGCTAGCAGTCAGCTGGAGACTGGCGCGGGTGACGTCATTTCGTTAACAACCCCCGATGACATCACCGAAGATTCTTTTTTTTTAAGATTCCGTCCCTCAGCCAGTTTTTAGTGACTTTAACATTAATAATACTATCAAACACTATCAGGACATTTTCATTAAGTGTAGGTCTAATCAATCACAGTCACCTGCATCTTCGACCCCGTCCCTAATGTCTCAAGCTTCGCCCAAGTCAGTGGTTGTTTCCTCTTTTTCGAAAGGAAATTTTGGACAATCGAGAGGGGAGGGTTCTACCCACCTGCTGACCTACCTCCACCCACCCTTAAGGACAATCTCAGACCACATGGAACGCGTCTGGGATCGGCTTCTTGAGGGGGGGCTAGTGCTGGGAACTGTGCTACGGAGGTAGCACAGCTGCGCCCAGTCAAGCTGCAACCTCCTGTGGGGCCATCCTTAACGGTCTTTCGAACCGCCAAGCCGCAACCTCCTGCGCGGCCACCTTTACCGATTTTTCGACCTGCCAAGGCGCAACCTCCTGTGCGGCCAACTTTACCAGTTTTTCGACCGCAACCTCCTCCTAGACCTAAACCGCAACCTCCTCCTAGACCTCCACCACCGGTTTTTCGACCCGTTAAGGCGCAACCTCCTGCGCGTCCTCCTCCACCGGTGTTCCGGCCTGTCAAACCGCCGCCCGCTAGGCCACCTCCACCTGCACAACGGCTAGCGGCACCACAGCTAGCACCTGTAGCTTGTCCAAGTGCTAGTCTGAGTCCTAGTCCTAGTCCAAATCTGGTTTTCACACCAGCACCTGACTCAAGCCTGGTTTTCACACCAGCACCTGACTCAAGCCTGGTTTTCACACCAGCACCTGACTCAAGCCTGGTTTTCACACCAGCACCTGACCAATTGTCTGGATCTCACTCCAACACCCGAACCCAAAGCTGGATCCCACTCCAGCATCTGTCTCATGGCTGGATCCCACTCCAGCACCTGTATCTTGGCTGGATTGCTCTCCGGCACATGATCCAGGGCTGGATCACGATGATGCCGCCTGCTTTGGCTGCAGCACCCGACCCGCACCGTCTTCGTCTGCTGCTCCAGCGCCGGCTTCGTCTGTGGTATCAGCGCCGGCTTCGTCTGCAGCTTCCAAGCCCGCCATGATGACATTGCCGGCGCAACCACATCCACGTCAGCCAGAGATGTGGCCTTGCCCTGGTCGTCCTCTTCGCCGGGCACATCCTCCTCCCCGCCGGCCACGGATGGGGCTTCTTCGAGGTCGCCCGCCAAGACTTTTGTGGCAGCGCCGTTCCATCCGCCGCCGCCACCTGACTTGTCCTCGGTGGATTCGGAGACACACGACCTGGCGACCCTCCACCATGTCCTCCCTCCGCCCTTCCTTTACTTGTGAAGTTTCTTATTGTGGGGGGGGGGTTAAAGTTTTGTTTTGGATATCTGGTATCGGTCCTTTTAGGGGGGGATTATGTTATGATCCGCTGCCGGATCATCCGATATTCTAGTTTTGTCCCGTTTTTGTATCACATTCTGTTGTTTGACTTCCTTAGTTCCTGATGTATCTGGCTACCATGGTTTCTGATTAGTTAAACCTGCCCCTCACTTTCGACGCACACCTGTTGTTGCTAATCACCGTCCTTATTTAAGCCTGCCCTCTTTCTTCATTCTTTCTCGCATCCTAATTTGCTTTACACGCAACAAATGACGACTTGTAATCTATGTTTCTACTAGCTAGCTTTCGCGCTACGCCTTGTTTATCTCTAGCTCTCATGCTAGTAGTTTTTGTTTCGCCTTTTGTGCCCTTGTGCCAGTTTTTCTGTTCCCTAGTCTGTTTGATTAGTTAAATAAATCTTCATTTCTTACCTCCACGCTGTGTCCATTGCCCGACTGCATCCACGAAAGAACGAAGCCGGCATCACCATGCCCAGCAAGCGTTACATTTGTTCTTTCTCTACTAATGTAAAAATTCTTAGCTGTATTGGAACTTCCAAATAATATTTAATCAAAATCATACTTAGCAGTACAAGTTGTAAAGATATCACCTGCATGAAAAAGTGATGTGTTATTTATCTGTTTATGTGTGCCAAGTGGGTCTAAAACAGATAATGACAGAGCCAGGGGTCCATCTTGGCCACTCAGCTGGAAAATCTTGCTCTTTTGGAAGGATAAGAGAGATTTTATTCTTCACCCAGCAGAGTGCTTGTTTGCTTATGAAGATGATGTGCGCTGGGAAGGAGCAGAATTAGTGGAAAGTGTTGAAAAGCTGCACGGCAAAAGCTGGAATGTTTGCTTTGTGAATGAGATGAGATTTCTGACTCCCTTCATGAAGCCGACCAAACCTCTCCTAGAGGCTTCTCAATGTGTCTTTGTAAGTTTGAAACTGGACACACACACACACACACACACACACACACACACACACACACACACACACTGTAGATGAGCTCTCATTTAACACAGTTTGTGAACATCACTTACTTCGGCACTTAGAGCCATCAGCTATTGGACTCGTCATTATATGCACTCCAAAACACACATAAACACATTCAAACGTTCACACACAAGCCATCATTCATCCATTTATCTCTATCTGGAGTTGTTTCTGGAGCCATGTCGTCAAATGGAGTCGAGCATCTTGCAGCCCCTAAATGGGAATACTCAGGCGTTGGCCTTCAAGTGAGGATGCTGTTTTTAAGCATGAGTCAGTGTTTGCTGCTCCCTTCATTGGACGTCGTGTGTGGATGCTTTAAAAGTGAAAGCATGCATCTGTGAGGACTCGCGTGTATTCACCCAAATTAAAGACAGAGCTAACAGGGGAAAATCAATGTGTAGACAAATATAAGAAAATGTGACATCATTGGACAGACTGTAAGTCTGACACCTCATTTTACAAATGTGGCATTAAGGCCAATTTCAAACTCACATATTTTTACTTATTTTCTGGCATCTTCCCATTCCTGTATTTTTTTTTTACATGAAATAAAATAAAAGTAGTGGGCTCTGTTATCACTGTAAAAAAATATAAAATATTTAAAAAAAAATTACGCCACACACTCTATTTGACGCCCTTAAAGGGTATGGACAACTGGGCAGTGCCCAAAGAGCTGCAGCCTGCCACCGTAGCCCCACTGGAGGAATAATTAATTATAAAGCTAATGTTGTCTTAGCAACAGCATACAAAAACAGTTTGCTAATTTTAAATACATTTTTCAACATCATGAGAGCCTTCTAAACATAAAAATACCCCCTTCAGTCACTTTAACACTCTTTTAATACAAATAAGTAAAAGGCCTAGGACCCAGCCAATCGGTGGCCACAATACTGAACAGAACGCTCCCATTAATTTGGTCTCATCTGGTGGTCTATACGACTGTAGTACACACATGAATCTAGAGCATACTTGGTCAACCGCCATACAGGTCACACTGAGGGTGGCCGTATGAACAACTTTAACACTGTTACAAATATACGCCACACTGAACTAGGGCTGCGAATCTTTGGGTGTCCCACGATTCGATTCAATATCGATTCTTGGGGTCGCAATTCGATAATATATCAATTTTTTTCGATTTAACGCAATTCTCGATTCAAAAACGATATTTTTCCAATTCAAAATGATTATGTATCCATTCAATACATAGGATTTCATTAGGATCTGCCCCAGTCTGCTGACACTCTAGCAGAGTAGTAGATTTTTTTTTAAAAAGCTTTTATAATTGTAAAGGACAATGTTTTATCAACTGATTGCAATAATGTAAATTTTTTTTAACTATTAAACGAACCAAAAATATGACTTATTTTATCTTTGTGAAAACATTGGACACAGTGTGTTGTCAAGCTTATGAGATGCGATGCAAGTGTAAGCCACTGTGACACTATTGTTCTTTTTTATTATTTTTATAAATGTCTAATGATAATGTCAGTGAGGGATTTTTAATCACTGGTATGCTGAAATATTAACTAATATTGATACTGTTGTTGATAATATTCATTTTTGTTTCACTACTTTTGGTTTGTTCTGTGTCGTGTTTGTGTCTCCTCAATTGCTGCGTTTATTGCAGTTCTGAGTGTTGCTGGGTCTGGTTTGGTTTTGGAATTGGATTGCATTGTTATGGTATTGCTGTGTATTGGTTTGTTGGATTGATAAAAAAAAAAATAATAATAATAATAATAATTAAATTTAGAAAATTAGAATCAATTCTGAATCGCACAATGTGAGAATCGCGATTCGTATTCGAATCGATTTTTTTACCACACCCCTACTGTGAACCCACACCAAACAAGAATGAAAAACACATTTCGGGAGAACATCTGCACCGTGACATAACATAAACACAACAGAACAAATACCCAGAATCCCTTGCAGCACAAACTCTTCCAGGACCTACAATATACACCCCCGCTACCCCCTACCCCGCCCACCTCAACCTCCTTATGCTCTCTCAGGGACAAAAGGAGCTTATTGACTTCAGCGCGGACTACAATGGCAGAGGCGCGCAATTATTCAGGACTAGAAATGTCCGATAATATCGGGCTGTCTATTATCGGCCAATAAATGCTTTAAAAGGTGATATCGGAAATTAGAATTAACGGTTTCAAAAAGTAAAATGTATGACTTTTTAAAACGCCGCTGTGCACACTGGTACACGAACGTAGGGAGAAGAACAGAGCGCCAATAAACCTTAAAGGCACTGCCTTTGCGTGCTGGCCCAATCACATGACAGCTACGTCTTTTCACACACACAAGTGAAATGCAGTACATACTTGGTCAACAGCCATTCAGGTCACTCTGAGGGTGGCCGTATAAACAACTTTAACACTGTTACAAATATGCGCCACACTGTTAACCCACACCAAACAAAAATGACAAACACATTTTGGGAGAACATCCTCACCGTAACACAACATAAACACAACAGAACAAATACCCAGAAGCCCTTGCAGCACTAACTCTTCCAGGACCTACAATATACACTCCCGCTACTCCCTACTCCGCCCACCTGAACCTCCTTATGCTCTCTCAGGGAGAGGATGTCCCAAATTCCAACCTCCTGTTTTGAGGCATGTTAAAAGAAATAATGCACTTTGTGACTTCAATAATAAATATGGCAGTGCCATGTTGACATTTTTTTCCAGAACTTGAGTTGATTTATTTTGGAAAACCTTGTTACATTGTTTAATGCATCCAGCGGGGCATCACAACAAAATTAGGCATAATAATGTGTTAATTCCATGACTGTATATATCGAAGTCGGTAATTAAGAGTTGGACAAAATCGGAATATCGGATATCGGCAAAAATAATATATATATATATATATATATATATATATATTTTTTTTTTTTTTTTTTTTCGCATCATTGCATCACCGCAGCAGCCATTTGTCCTCGCTGCTTTACTCTTCTTGGCGAAAAAAAAAAGTCTTTATTGTGAGATAATAAAAGTAAATGTTACAAGAGCCGGCATTCTCCAAAGGGCAGCGGGCCAAAGCGTGTGACGATGCATGCTGGGATGAAATGAACTGACAGAGGAGAAACGCGGCGTCGACACTGGCAGCGAGGCCTCGCACACAAAGCACGCTAACTTAGTTTACATTATACGGCGTGCATTCATTAGAAGGAGCGTGTGTTTATTTGCGAGCACAGGCTCAGTGGGCGCCACTCTCACCCTCGCACGGATCGATAGAGCTAAAGTCAGCCACCTCGGCAACACCTTGCCTCTGTAATCATTCCCCGCACTCCCTCCATCAGCCCACTTGTTGTTTATCCTATTACGGCCTTAATTGGCATGCTTGCCGTATCCTTTTGCCGGGGTGCTAGCCCTTTTTGTGCTAAGCTAATGGGTAATAGCACAGGAGGGCCAACGCAACCAAACTAATTTGTCCCCACATGGACCTCTCGGCTTAGCACAAAGCCCTTATCAATCATTTTTCGCCGCCGTTTCCGGTGTTGTTTCCCGTCTTTTAAAGCCAGCATCGGCGCACCGTCAGCCATGTGGTTTCATTTAGGGTGCAGCTAATGAGTCACCTCAGTGCTTTCAATTGTGCGGCTTTTTAATTAGCCCGGCGGTGCTAAGTATCCCCCCGTGAAGCCTTCGCCGTCACCGTTTCTTGTCATCCATCACCGCCTTCCTTTTGTTTGCCTTCCATTTGCATATATGCGCCAACCTCAAATTAGCGAGTGGCGCCCTAATTACCATGTGTGGGCAACTAAATGGATGGTGGCATGGCGGGGTGGAGGTGCAGTCAACATGTTTACCTCCCAAAATACCCCCCAGGACCACTGAGCTCCAGCGCACGGGGAGGTCATTGTGAATACGCCTCTTCGGGCTAAGAAGATTTATTGTGCTGTTTGCAGTAATTAGTACAACTAACAAGCTCACGGGTCCACGTTAAGACGGACTCACCGATTGGTGCAAAGCACACAAGCTGTTACCATAAATGGATTTTACCGTATGGTGTTGTTACTCCGTCTCAATCACCCAGATAAGACAAAGAAAGCGGCTCCCAAAAAGTCCAAATTACTTTTTTTATGCCAACTCAACTGTTTATAGGGATTAACTGCTGCAGTATAAATGTTATTCGTATTATATTTGATTCATTCTATGGTGGATTAAAGCAGTGGTTCTCAAGGTATGCCAAGGGGTATGTCAGATTTTTTAAAAATATTCTAAAAATAGCAACAATTCAAAAATCCTTTATAAATATATTTATTGAATAATAATTCAACAAAATATGAATGTAAGTTCATAAACTGTGAAAACAAATGCAACAATGCAATATTCAGTGTTGACAGTTAGATTTTTCTGTGGACATGTTCCATAAATATTGATGTTAAAGATTTCTTTTTTTGTGAAGAAATTTTGAGAATTAAGTTCATGAGTCCAGATGGATCTCTATTACAATCCCCAGAGAAGGCGTTTTAATTTGATGATTACTTCTATGTGTAGAAATATGTATTTATAATTGAATCACTTGTTTATTTTTCAACAAGTTTTTAGTTATTTTTATATCTTTTTTTCCAAATAATTCAAAAAAGACCACTACAAATGAGCAATATTTTGCACTGTTATCCAATTTAATAAATCAGAAACTGATGACATAGTGCTGTATTTTACTTCTTTATCTCTTTTTTTCAACCAAAAATGCTTTGCTCTGATTAGGGGGTACTTGAATTAAAAACATGTTCACAGGGGGTACATCACTGAAAAAAGGTTTAGAACCACTGGATTAAAGTACCATATTTTTCGGAACATAAGGCACATTCAATCAATCAATCAATGATTATTTATATCGCCCTAAATCACTAGTGTCTCAAAGGGCTGCACAAACCACAACGACATCCTCGGTAGAGCCCACATAAGGGCAAGGAAAACTTACACCCAGTGGGACGTCGGTGACAATGATGATGTTGAGAAACCTTGGAGAGGACCGCATATGTCATTAAAGAGGTCATATATTTTTCCTACTTTTGTGGTTTACGTAACATGTAATTTTTGTTCTGTGGTCAACATTTCGCATGGATTATGTTTTACAGATTGTGATTGATTGACACTTTAATTAGTAGATTGCATAGAACAGTACATATTCCGTACAATTGACCACTAAATGGTAACACCCGAATAAGTTTTTCAACTTCCACGTTAATCAATTCATGGTAAATGGCCAGTTTCTGACCGTTTTTCGGTAGGCGGTCTTATTTACCTGGCGACAGTTGGACAGTGTCTTCTCCCCATCATCTTATGTGGAACTTTTCAGCGCTTTTATAGCAAGTCTACTGACAGATAGAAGTTAGGATAAAGAGAAAAAGTGAGCTTATTGACTTCAACGCAGACTACAATGGCAGAGGCGCGATGTCTGATAATATCGGGCTGCCGATATTATCGGACGATGAATACTTTAAAATGTGATGTCCGAAATTGTCTGTATTGGTTTCAAAAAGTAAAATTCATGACTTTTTAAAACGCCGCTGTGCGGAGTGGTACACGGACATAGGGAGAAGTACAGAGCGCCAATAAACCTTAAAGGCACTGCCTTTGCGTGCCGGCCAAATCACGTAATAGCTCTGGCTTTTCACACACAAGTGAATGCAAGCATACTTGGTCAACAGCCATACAGGTCACACTGAGGGTGGCCGTAACTTTAACACTGTTACAAATATGCACTACACTGTGAACCCACACCAAACAAGAATGACAAACACATTTCGGGAGAACATCTGCACTGTAACACAACATAAACACAGCAGAACAAATACCCGAAATCCTTTGCAGCACTAACTCTTCGGGGATGCTACAATATACACCCCCGCTACACCCTACCGTCCACCTCAACCTCCTCATGTCCCCTCAGGGAGAGCATGTCCCAAATTCCAAGTTGCTATTTTGAGGCATGTTAAAAAAGATAATGCACTTTGTGACTTCAATAATAGTGCCATGTTGGCATTTTTTTCCCATGACTTGAGTTTATTTACTTTGGAAAACATTGTTACATTGTTAAATGCATCCAGCAGGGCATCATAATAAAATTAGGCATAATAATGTGTTAATTCCACGACTGTGTATCGGTTGATATCAGAGTCGGTAATTAAGTTGGACAATATCGGATATCGGTAAAAAAAAAGCCATTATCGTCATGTCTCTCATAATGATTGTGGACGATAGGCAAAATTCCCCAAAAAAGTACAGTTCCTCTTTAAAGTGTGCCTTATCCGAAAAATACAGTAGGTTTCAGGCTCAGGTGAGCATTGATTGCGACTTGAGGATAACAGACGTCATGCAGGTAAAAGTATATTTAATAACAAAGCAAAAGTTATAGTGCAGCTGAGAAGTGCACTGGAAGCACAGGGGAAGCTACGGTGCACCTGGAAAGTAGTCACACCAATTCTCTTTTTCCCCATTTTATGATGTTACATTCCTTATTCCAAAATGGAATAAATTCATTTTTTGTCCACAAAATTCTACAAACAATATCCCATGATATACATTTTTTTTTTTTTTTTTTTTTTTTTTTATTTTGCAAATTTAAGGCTATAACTTAACATTTCGAACAAGTGAAAAGCTGTGAAAACTTTCCAGATACACTGTATGCAGGAACAAAGTTAAACAGAATATCAGCATACTAAACGCCAGCCCTGTATATATATATATATATATATTTATATATATATATATATATATATATAGCAGCCTGATTGGCAACCAGGAGCAGGTTTGTCAAGAGTGCCAATCAGAGACAGGTGAGCGTAGGCAGTGCTCAGGACAGCTGCAGACACTCTAAGTCGCGGCCACAGGCATGACGACAACTCGAGATAGGACACTTGATTTTTAACATGATCTAAGATGTCTAATGCAACACACCAAGGTTGTTATTTTTATTTTTATTAATGTATTGCTTTTTTAGCTGACTGTACGGCACCCTAACCGAAATCCAAACCCAACCCTAACTTACTTTCAGCAGTATTTTTTTTGTATTTATTTCCTTTTTCCGTGTTACTTATTGTCTCTCCGGCTGGTAACCCATGTGGGCAGGTTTTTCAAGGGGGCGTGGCTTAGAGTGGGCTCTGCTTAGACTTAAAGGGGGCGTGACGCAGAGTCTCTGCGGCTGCAGCTCCATGTTCTTGCAGGACAGAGGTGCAGTGACAGGAAATAGAAACCAAAATAAGACAGAACACAGGAAGTTGATCAACAAAAGCAAAACAGTCTAAGGATCAGGGCAGTAAGTTTCCTAAGAAAAAGACCTAAAGCCGTATCTCCCTGGTTGGCACTCAGCGTCAAGGGTTGGAATTGGGGGTTAAATCACCAAAAATGATTCCCGGGCGCGGCCACCGGTGCTGCCCACTGATCCCCTCACCTCCCAGTGGGTGATCAAGGGTGATGGGTCAAATGCAGAATCATTTCGCCACATCTAGTGTGTGTGACAATGATTGGTACTTTAACTAACTTAATCCACTAAGACTTCAATGAGGCGGCATAGCTCGGTTGGTAGAGTGGCCGTGCCAGCAACTTGAGGGTTGCAGGTTCGATTCCCGTTTCCGGCATCCTAGTCATTGCCGTTGTGTTCTTGGGCAAGGCACTTTACCCACCTGCTCCCAGTGCCACCCACACTGGTTTAAATGTAACTTAGATATTGGGTTTCACTATGTAAAGCGCTTTGAGTCACTAGAGAAAAGCGCTATATAAATATAATTCACTTCACACTTCACTTAAGATCCAAATAACAAACACTATACAGTGTATGCAAACGATAAAATACATGTGAACTATTAGTGGGTGTGTTGCGGGTGATCCGCTAAGACTTTGTGTACAACTGATAACAAGTGCAAAAGTGGTGCCAACCGCCCTATTTAAACAAGGGCTGCAACTATCGATTATTTGTTGTAATTAATCAATCCATTGATTATTTGGCTCAATTAATGAAATAATCAGATTAAAAATACCTTTGAAGCCACAATGCATATGTAGAGGGGTTCTTCTGACCACCAATACAGACATGAGAGCCCGGTTCAGGTTTACAATACAGTTTTTTTTTTTGTAATAATGCCCTCAGGTTGCTTTTCAGCAATTGTCTGTTTGTCTTTGTTTTCTATCAGTCAGTTCTCTTGGTCCCGCTCGTGCTCTTACTCCAGCTCCACCAACGTCTCTCCTTCCGGTTGCTGCTTATACAGAGCGACAGGTAATTAGATAACAAGGCCCAGGAGGGCCATCTACGCACCTGTCGCTGACTTCAAGGCCGGTCCTGGCACACCCCGTTCCGCTTCAGGCCCCAGGCCACGCCCCCCTTCCACAGCATATATTAGGGAAAATTGATAAAATAAACAAATATATTTATTTGTTATTTTTCTTTACTTTTATTTCATTCTATTTTTTTCCATTAAATGCACATCATCAACCCTGATATTGCACTTTTAAAATGTCTGTAAGCACCACACAGATTACGGTACCCACGCGCCACCACTCTCATGTACGCTCTATTTTGCAGCAGCGTGCGGAAACTATGTCCACGTTTTTAAAGTTACAGATACTCTGTCTGGTCCGGATTTGATAATATTCTTAAAAGGTATTAGTCTTTAAGTAAAGAATTGAAGCTACAGAATACAAATCAAATCTTTTTTTCTAACTGATTAATCGTTGCAGCCCTGCTCATTTCCCTCCTCATTTATGGCATTATGCGTTTTAAACAACATTACCAAACAGTCGTTTCGTAATGTTGTTACTTGCAACACACAAACATAATGTGAATCACCTTTTTTTATGCTATTTTGACGTGTAATCTAGACAAACTATTAAAGTAAGTGTTACAAAAAAGATCAGTTACTGTAGAATAATACATAATGTTAGATATAGAGCACATACAAACCCTTTATTTATTGAATCAAAAATACTGAAATTCCACGACATAATGAATTTGCAAACAGCTAAAATTATACACAAAGCAAACTACAATCTGCTACCCAATAAAAATAAAACAATTCTTCTCAAAAAAGTGGAGAAATATAATCTTACAGAAAAATGTAATTTAAACCATTTGTACGCACATACAACACTTAACAACTTTAGTATATAAGTACGTGGAATTAATTTATAAAATGGATTAAGCAAAGAAATCAAACAATGTACTAATATCATTCACTTCTAGAAACTCTTCAAACTTAAAGTGTTTACAAAGTACAAAGAAGAAGAACCATGATAAACATTTTGAAATGATTTCATCCATCCATTCATTTTCAAGATAATATGAAGTGTAACATACTTCACTGATTATTATTTATTTATTATTCTTATTGTGATTACTTATGGAGTATAGTGTGAATAAATTGAGAACAGGAAGTGAACAAATGTTTTAGCAACTGTTATGTAAAAAGAATAGGGGTAGGATTAAATAAGCTCTGCTTCTTCCTACTCCTTTTCGAACATGTAGAAAAGAAAAACTGGAAATTGTGATGTATCATGTATGCATGCATGTTCCAAATAAACTCAAACTCAACTAAACTCAACTCAACTATTTCCAACACGCTCAAGGTGTGCTCTTGGATCCGCTGGAGTGTTTTTGATGGTTGCATCTGAAATGATTAGGACGCAAGAAAATGCATATTGCAAGACGTTTTGTCATGTAAGAGATACATTATCCAAATATATCTCATATTTGGAACCGGTCCAGCAGACACCAAAATGAATCAATTGAATTTGTTTTAATTAGCCCCATTAGGTATGACAACAGCTATGACTTTATATAATCAATCAATTTTTATTTATATAGCCCTAAATCACAAGTGTCTCAAAGGGCTGCACTAGCCACAACGACATCTGTGGTTCAGCGCCCACATTAAGGCAAGGAAAAACTCACAACCCAGTGGGACGTCGATGAAAATGACCTTTAGAAACCTTGGAGAGGACCGCAACTGTGAGTAAACCCCACCACCCCCCCTCTCCAGGGGAGACCAGATGCAATGAACCCCAAGTGGGTCTGACATAATATTGTGAAAGTCCAGCCCATAATGTCATTGCTGAATAGATGACATGTCTACTATTTTATACTGATACTGATTGTCAAGACGTGGACTATGGTGTGGATTGTTTTCTCGTAGTGCAAAGCGTTTGGAGTGGACACGGCGTGAAGGTAAAGACATATTTTAATCATACTATAAAAAGGAACAAACAAAAGGGGCGCACAAGGCGGAGAACAAACTTGGCTATGAAAACAAAACTATTTCTATAACGTAAACTATGGACATGAAAACAAAACTTTATATCTATGGCATGAATAACGGTAACTTACTTGGAACGAGATATGGGCATGAATCATCGGCATATATAGCAAGGGTGTGAAGAGGGTGAGTAGAAGGTGATAGAGAGTAATGTCGCCAGGCTGGCTGCCTGGCAGCTACAGGCTTAAACTGTGCTGTGGTGCTTGAAAACAGGTGCATGAGTTCAAATAAATCAGGTGCGTGAATCGTGAGGACAGGTGAACTGATTGGTTGGCATGGTGACAAAACAAGTGTGCGCAAAAACAGGAACTAATGGAGTCAAAAACAAAACAGAACATAACTAAACAGAACATGATCACAAAGACATGACACTGATGGAATATTCTCTCTCCGTCATCAGTCGTCAGCGGCTGCAGAACAGCTCCAGCTTTGATAAATCACACTGTGAGGCATTTTATTTGCATCCTCTCTTAGAATTGCGGGCACTAAATGGATCGCACTCTTTATTTTGCTCATTTAAGTGACGCGATCCTCTATGCACGAGATTAGTATATTAGCTTTGGGAGCGCTATCAAGCTTAAACGCGCTTTAAAACGGGCAAACTTTTAGTGGGAAAAGGTCAACCAAACACTAGTTACGTTTAATCATGATGATTTACACGGAGAAGAGAAGCTCAATGGTGAGCACTCCGCCATGATGCTCACTGCATACCTTAAGAACAAATTCCAGCATATTGTTTGTTGTAATTTCAACCGCCTTGCCAAGTGAAGTGCGATTGTCAAGTGTCAAGCAAAATGCCACAGTTTTAGTGCTTATTCTCGCCGTACGCCACAGCCTCACCATGTGAGCATTGTAATTGTGTTTGTTCCTGATGCTGATTGGCCAATTATTCCTGATTGCGTTCCTTCAGGGAAGCATTCTCCATCAGTTGTTAGTGAGCAGTCAAATTATGCCTTCAGTTTTAATGTGACCATTGGGAGCCCAGAACCACTCCAAACTTGCTGGGGGTTGTTTTTTTTTGCTCTCTTTGGTCTTTGCAAAACCAAGAAGTTACTTCTAATGACAGCATTAATAGTCAGATGGTAGAGTGAAAGTCATTGTTACTGCTGTGATTGGACGCTATCAGCAGTTTGAGCTCTAATGAGTACTTGAGGGTCCGCCAGTATTTTTTTTCTGTCCTTTCCTATCACCCCTATAGAGTCTCTAATAGGGTCGTCCATTACTTTTGTCCAAAGGAAAAAATTGTTCTCTGCAGACTGTGAGGGCCAGACGGTGTCATTGTAAAATAGTAATAATTTCTAAAGGATTTCTATAAAGATATTGTATATGTATTTGACTACTGTATGTGGTATTTATTTATCTTTTTTAGCCTTTTTCAGCGATAAAAGCCCCTAGTCTAGAGTATTACTCTATGGACTATGTCAGGGGTGTCAAACAGGTTGTATCCGGCTTGCGAGATGAGTTTGGGAAGTATAAAAATGAGCTGAAATTTTTAAATGGAAGAAACTGCTGTCCTAAATGTCTGAATAGCAATTCTTTGTATCTATGTAGATCAGGGGTCTCAAACATGCGGCCCGCGGGCCGAGACGTTATTTTGCGGCCCACACCTTAATAGGAAAAATTAATGTTAGTGCGGCCCGCAAGTTTTATATGAATGGCGCTTGACAGCGTTGTGTGCGGAGCTGAAGGAATCTACCAATCACGGTGTGGTAAATGGCTCTTGAGGGCCGAACATTGACGTGATGCATGCAAAGAAACGCAAACCCCCCGCCCCCCGTTGGCTCCAGGCAAAGACAATTTTTGTTATTTGGTTCCAAAATGGCTCTTTTAACGTTCTGGGTTGCCTACCCCTGCGTTAGTGGAAAAGCAGCAAATGAGTGAAAGCGACAGAGACGTTGCCATGGAGACGAGGGTTTTCTTACCTTCCTGGCTGCAGTCACAACGCGACACCTGTCCGTCAGTAATAACAGTCCCGATAACCTTGGACCAATTCAAACCGGTGTGTTTATTTTTATTTTTTAATTCGCATTGCCTCACACGATGAACACTACTTGTATTACTATATGAAGCCGTCACTTTTTTGCGCTCGCTATTCTGATACTTTCCCGGCTATTATCCGCCGACCGCCATGTTGCTGTAGAGAGGAAAAGCGGAATGACACACATTGCGGAAATAACATTATTTTCCGTGCGTCGGCTAAATACAAATATATTCCACAACCCCAAACAAGTGTTTTTCAAAGCCTGCAATAATGAGAAAGGTTAGTGATGAGCAAAGACAATTCCAGGAAAATTGGGAAATGCAATATTTTTTCTTTGTTGCGCACAGGGGCACTCAGACGTGTCTTACTTGCACGGAGAAAGTTGTGGTGCACAAGGAATACAATTTGAAACGTCATTATACAACTAGAAATGCTGAGGAGTATTCAACATTTTTTTTTAAGAAATCTTTTTTTGCGGCCCAGCCTCACCCAGACTCCGCATCCAATGCCCCCCCAGGTAAATTGAGTTTGAGACCCCTAATGTGGATGATGCTACATATGTAAAAAAATAAAATAAACCACATGATGTTAGTACATCATTAGAGGGAAAATTAGCAAACTACATAAATAACATCCTGTAATTTAATTTTGATTTTTTTTTTATCTTGATAGATTGAAAATTAACACCAATGAGCTGACTGATGAACATGATCACATAATTTATTCAGAAAGTATAAATAACGACAAATAAAGGTAGAATACCATTAATCGCAACATTAAAAGGCCAATTGATTGTATATTAAAGATAAACAAAGACTGTCAACCTTGAATAATACATGTATGCAATGTTTCGAACAAGTTCTGCCAATTATGGTCTATTGCAGAGGTCTCCAAACTATCCGGGCCGCCAGCGTCCAAAATCCGGCCCACAGGAAGTCCCAAGTTTTTTTTTTTTTTTTCTTATTGTTATTTTCTTAAATCTGTCCTTTGTAATTCGTATTCTCCCGCTTGTTACTCTCGCCGCTCAGGCAAATCATATTGTCTAAAAATGCATTTTCCCATCAATAACGTGACATCATTGCGCCCAGAATATATATATATATATATATATATATATATATATATACACATATATATATGTAGGTGTGGGAAAAATCACAAGACTACTTCATCTCTACAGAACTGTTTCATGAGGGGTTCCCTCAATCATCAGGAGATTTTAATGGAAGCATTCACATACAATGGTTTATATAGGGCACAGAGTGGGTGGGTACAGGCAGGCGTAGGGTGTGGTGATTGGCTCATGTGTTACCTAGGAGGTGTTTCCGTCTGTGGCGGCATGTTGAAATGATTTCACTGCGCTTGTTGAGGGATGATAGATCTGGATGATATATAATAAACAGTTTCTCTTTTAAGCATAGGTTGCATCTTTTATTACCACTGTTGTAAGGTGTGCTGGATGCAAGAATTTGCCATGTTATTGAATATTCAACATTATTGTCTTTGAGGTTCCAAATGTGTTTGCTGAGTTCTGTAGAATTCCGCAAAGTCTGGTTTCTAAAGGAGGTGTTGTGATTATTCCATCTTGTTTTGAACGCTCCTTCGGTTAATCCTACGTACGTGTCGGATGTGTTAATGTCCTTGCGTGTTACCTTTGCTTGGTAAACGACTGATGTCTGTAAGCACTCTC